>NC_141032.1:51622500-51635000 GCF_052040795.2 Danio rerio | reverse complement strand
TGTGTGTGTGTGCTGAGTCTGTAAATTATTTATTCATCAATAATTAATTAATTCATAACGAATAAATGATTTGAGGCCACCGCTGATGTGCGTTTTCAGCAAGTGATACTCGTATAGTGTGGACAAACACCTTTTCAGGAATTCTGGATGAAACGCCAGTGTGGATGTGAATTGTTTTCGTTCTAAAATTCACTTTTAAAACTAGGCTGCATTAGTGTAAATGGGACCTAAGTGTGTATTTTTTGTGAGTGGGTTTGCGAAGGGGGGCGGGGTGGCGGATCGTGATGCCAGCTCAGCATCGTGATGTCTATTGGCCATCGGCAATAGACGATGACATCGTCTATCGATCCAACCCTAGTGCTGTGCATATAGTCCATGTAATCATGCTCCTGAGTGTGTGATATCAACGGAATGAGGAACAGATGTGTGTGAGAGGTGCACGACTGGAACTTGGAGTCCTGGTGGATTTGCAGTTCTTTAGTGAACTGTGTTTACTAGCAATCTGCAGCCGCTAGATCGCAGGTGATCATAACACACACACACACACACACACACACACACACGTTATTATATACATATATGACTACATCACAGGTTTTCAAAACATGAATTATGCAAAATAAATAAATAAATAAAAAATATATATAAAGATTGAAACTGAAATATTTAACAAGAGTATTTCAGCAATTTGCAAAAATATTATTTTTCTTTTTCATTTGATTATTGTACAAAAATGTAAAATTTTGTTTAAACAAACAAATTAAAACAAACAACTAATTACAATACATACACTGTAAAACCCAACAGTCAGCTTTATCAGATGAAATGAGTGTGGTTACCTCAAAATTGACTGGAAGTTAATTCTACTCATGTGAAAAGAGTTTTGAACTCAGGGTTGAAGATAATGGGTTAATTAAACACCTCATTACTTATTACAACTTAAATAGAGTAAGTTCACAGTACTCATATAGATTAGTTCACTCAAATCGGTTTCCTCAAACAGTTTGAGTTGCCTTAACTTATTGAGTTTTACAGGACTCAGTTGGCTTGACTTCTCTTCATTTATTAGATTTTACAGTGCTCAAATTGCTTCATTACTCAAACTGATAATGTTCACAGATTAGTTATAGACTTAAATGGTTTGTTGCAATCGGTTTCCTTTTCGGTTTGAGTTACCTTAACTTTTTGGGTTTTACAGTGTATAAACAACTAAATGACTAAAATTAAAATAACTACATTTAAAACTTTTCCAACTATTATTAAAAATCCCAATAGTGCCTCAATATTATCCATTATTATTGTGCTTTATGTGTGTAGAGTTGCTGTTCCTGATGTGAGCTCCGGCTCCGTGTTTTGCGGGTCTCCGCTGTAAAACTCACAGCAACAAAGAACATGAGAGAGATCCGCGGCGGCAGCCCGACTGAGAGCGGTGACGTCACACACACACACGCGCACACACATTTATGATATCTCCTTACACACACACAAAAGCAGTCACACATACATATACCTAGACACAAAACAGTCAGTCAGTCACTCACTCACTTCAACAAACACACACATACAGAAAGACATACACAAAACAAAGTTAGTCACACACTCAAACACATCAAAACAACATCCCAAACACACACACACAGATACACACACACACACTGTACACAATATGCAAATAAATATATCTTATAACATACATGCAAGTTCTTGTTACATGCATATGTGGGAGAGACGGCACTGTGTGTGTGCATCTATGGTGTATATGTATGGATGCATGTGTGTGTGTGTGTGTGTGTGTGTGTGAGACAACAATGAGGGTCAGGAGTTGTGTTAAAGGTCAGCATCTGCATTGATTTCTGCCTATCTTCACTTATCTGCACATGCAGCCTTTCTGCTATCTTCACATATGCAAATACACACACACACACACACACACACACACACACACACACACGCACACACGTTTCCTGCAAACACATACAGAGAAACACATGTACAGACACACACACACACACGCACATGAAAACAATGTCACAAACATACAAAAGCAGTAAATCACTCAAACACACACACACACACACACACACACACACACACACACACAATAAAAAACATGATTATAACCACATACATATATATATATACACACACACGCGCATATACAAACACACTCAAAGGCACACTCTGTCTCTCTCTCTCTCACACACACACACACAAACACACACACACACGTTTCCTCAGTCTTATTCATAGCCTGATCATCGCACAGATTGCGGAACATCAATGCTGTGATGATGAATATTATCATTTGCAGGTGTGCTGAGTGCTAATGAGTGACAAAGCGCGCACACACACACACACACACACACACACACACACACAGAGGAAACACAATCTGATGACTTCCTCTTGTGCTCCTCATGCATGCTGCGCTCTGACTGGCTGCTGATATCACATACTCTACTGCATGCAGACACACACACACACACACACACACTGATCTGCAGTCAGACCCATCAGAAACCACACAGACGGCATGTCTTCAGCAGCTTCTGCTGTTACACAATAATCTGTCTTCACCAGTGTGTTCATTCATTCATTCACTCACTCATTTTCCTTCAGCTGTCTCTTTATTCCTCAGAGGTCACCACAGCGGAATGAACCACCAACTATTCCAGCATATATTTTACACAGCGGATGCCCTTCCAGCTGCAACCCAGTACTGGGAAACACCCATACACACTCTTTCACACAAACACTCATACACTAGTGCCAGTGTAGTTGATCAGTTCCCCTATAGCGCATGTGTTTGGACTGTGGGGGAAACCGGAGCACCCGGAGGAAACCCACGCAAACACTGGGAGAACATGCAAACTCCACACAGAAACACCAACTGACCCAGCCGGGACTCGAACCATGTGACATTCTAGCTGTGAGGCCACAGTACTACCCACTGCGCCACCTTGCCGCCCAACACTGCACTCTTACTTATACAAAATGCAAGCGGTTGAATAAAACTGTAATGGAGTTATGCATAAACCCCAGTGTTCTGCTGTCTCTCTCTCCTCTGCTTCATCAGCGCACTCATCACCTCCGCTAAATCTGATATCAGTGGCGTAAGTCTTCAGGAGGGAGGATAACCTCAGCGCCACACACACTAACTAAAGCTTAAACTCTAACATATGCCACTGACTCCTCACACACTGACCTTAATCTGCGGGAAAGGATTGGTGTCCTTCAGTAAAGACATTAAGGAAAGCACCAGCCGAAACACACACACACACACACACACACACACACACACACACACAGGCTGCACAGGTGTCTGGGTCATGACCACCAATCAGGACATCTAGCTTGAATCCAAGAAGCTCTGGCTGAAAGAAAATACAAATAATGCCCAATAAAAACACACAATAGTGAATTATTGCAGAAATATTTACATTAAATACAATTTTGAAATAAAAAATTATGCATTATTGTTTGAATCTTTACTTTAATATTTGGACATCATGGTGGTGCAGTGGGTAGCACGATTGCCTCACAGCAAGAAGGTCGCTGGTTCGAGTCCTGGCTGGGTCAGTTGGTGTTTCTGTGTGGAGTTTGCATGTTCTCCCCGTGTTGGCTGTAGTGTATGAGTGTGTGTAGGTGTGTGAATGGGTGTTTTTCAGTACTGGGTTGCAGCTGGAATGGAATCTACTGTGTAAAACATATGCTGGAATAGTTGGCGGTTCATTCTGCTGCGGCGACCCCTAATAAATAAGGGACTAAGCTGAAGGAAAATGAATGAATCTTTAATATTTGTATTTATTCATTCATTCCCTTTCTTTTTGATTTAATCCCTTATTTATCAGGGGTTGCCACAGCGGAATGAACCGCCAACTTATCCAGCACATGTTTTACGCAGCGGATGCCCTTCCAGCTGCAACCCTGCATCTCTGGGAATTACACACTCATTCACACTCTGACAATTTAGCCTACCCAATCCCCCTATAGCACATGTGTTTGGACTGTGGGGGAAACCGGAGCACCCGGAGGAAACCCACACCAACACGGGGAGAACAAATATATCACAACACACACACACACACACACACACATAACCAACAAACTGCCATTATTTGCTCAAGCTCACAACACACTCTTTCTCCATCCTCCACAGGACTGTATTTGCTGGAGCCCAAATCAAACAAGACCTACAAGGCTTTCATAGAATCAACAGCGGTGACGCGCACCGTGATAAGCGGCCTCAGGTTTACAACACATTTACAGTAAATCATTACTCAGCAGTGACGGAGGACAGAAGCACATTAATGAGACTCGGCATCCTGTTATTGAGACGTTAACTCAACTAAAGCTCGATTAATCCCTACACACGCCATGAACACACTACACACTGCACAGTCAGAGGCTCACACCTCATTATTTCACATCTCTGGGCCTCCTCATCTGTCTGCTTCATTTGTTTGTGTCAACAAACGCTAAATACAGCTGTAGACTGGGAACAAAACTTACTCAGCTTCTCTACTTTTGTCCATTCATATGCTGTTGGTTTGGGGTGTCAGTCCCTTATATTGCTGAGTATCCTTCTTTTTTCCTTTTTATTTTTTACACTGATCATGACTTTAATCACGTTCTGCTCCCATATAAAAATACTATAGTAACTTATAGTAAATACTGTAGTGTTCTCTAACCATACTATACAGTAGTAAAGTACTAGAGTGTAGCATTTGTACTAATTTTACCGTTACTATGGTAACTCAACAACTACAGTAATTGATCTGTTGAAGTGATTCTACAGTTGCTATGGTAACATAACAACTATAGTAATTGATCTGTTGTGGTGATTCTACAGTTGCTATGGTAACACAATAACTACAGTAGTTGATCTGTTGTGGTGATTCTATAGTTGCTATGGCAACAACAACTATAGTAATTGATCTGTTGTGGTGATTCTACAGTTGCTATGGTAACATAACAACTATAGTAACTGATCTGTTGAAGTGATTCTACAGTTGCTATGGTAACATAACAACTATAGTAACTGATCTGTTGTGGTTGTTCTACAGTTGCTATGGTAACAAAAGGACTATAGTAATTGATCTGTTGAGGTGTTTCTATAATTGCTATGGTAACAGCAATTACAGTAATTGATCTGTTGTGGTGATTCTACAGTTGCTATGGTAAGACAACTATAGTAATTTATTATTATGTAAATGTATTTATGCATGCACTTTTTAATAGGAAAAAAGGAAAATCCTTGATAGTATTTTCTCTTACAATTAATCTTTATGACTATCGCTTTCAACATTCTTTAAAATATCTCTTCTTGTGTTTAACAGGAAAAATAATCTTATAAATGTCGAGAACAACGTGAGTAAATTATAGCTCAAATTATAGTGAACTAAAACAACACTGTAAAAGCTCTATGAATAATTAACATAACATTCAACATTGCAATTACATTTATATTTACCATTTCATATCTTAATATTATTTAAAAATCAAATGTAAAAAAATGCTTAGGGTTTAACATCCTCAAAATAGATCAGCAAATTTGACATATCATCATCTTAAAACGTCCAACGCTGCATGGCATTCCCAGCAAAACGGTCTGACAGCGCCACCTATCGGTAGACTTCAATTAATTTGTATCTAAAGGAATATTTATTTCATTAACATATTTTTAGCTACATTTTATATTCACACATCATTTTTTTTAAGATTTAAAATTGAAAATGTACTTTGAGTGTATTGAAACTTAAAAGCAACAAGAAGAAGGAATTTACACTCTATTTGGGCTGAAAGCCTGAAGAACCCTGTCTGTTGTTTGATTGATGTTGTTAATGTTCATTCATTCATTTATTTTTCTTCAGCCTAGTCCCTTTATTAATCAGGGGCCGCCACAGCGAAATAACCCACAAACTTATTCAGCATATCATGTTTTACAAAGCGGATGCCCTTCCAGCCGCAACCCATTACTGGGAAACACCCATACACACTCAAACACACACACACACACACACACACACACACTCATACATACGACCAATTTAGTTGATCAGTTCCCCTATAGCGCATGTGTTTGGACTGTGGGGGAAACTGGAGCACCCGGAGGAAACCCACGCCAACACGGGGAGAACATGCAAACTCCACACAGAAACACCAGCTGACACAGCCGGGACTCAAACCAGTGACCTTCTTGCTGTGAGGCCACAGTGCTGACCACTGAGCCACAGTGTTAACAATAAAACAAGAATATCCCATTCACTTTTAATTTTCCGGTGCTGATGTCAGCTGTTTTCTGCTCATTTTAGCTGCTAAAGGAATAGAAGAATATCAAAGTGCAGTGAACAGGAATAAATCAATAATTAAGTACATCTGCACAAAGGAATAAAACAAACAAACTGTGAGATAAAAAGTCAGAACTGCTCTTTTATTTTCTGTTTAGTGCAGGAAAACAATTCCCATAATCCATGATCTGCTCTTAAAGAGACAGTTCACACAACAAATGAAAATTCTGTCATTATTATTCATCAAAACTAATGCTGTACCATACCTACCATAATATATGTGTTCCTACTATGGATTTCAATGGGTACCACTTTCCAACATTCTTCAAAATATCTTCTTTTGTGTTCAACAGAAAAAAAAGAAACTTGGATCCACTGGAGAGAGAGTTTAAAGCATGACAGAATTTTCATTTTTGGGTGAACAAGATCCCTTTAATAAAAATCCTAATAAAGATCTTAAAGTTCTTATATGGATGTACAGCATTCACACACAGTACAGATTGAACATCAATACTCATAAACTGCAAAACAAATGTCACTCTTACATGGTTTTTGTCTTGTTTTTAGTCCAAATATCTTAAAATTCTTAGTTTGTTTTCAAAGTGTCAGTCTATACAGACTCCTTCATTTGTGCTTCATCTAAAACTGCACATCTAGAATGCTCTTAGTCTATGCTGACATCATCTTCAGCAGCTCAAACACTCTAATGGCTAATGGACAGACGGCTGCTTCTCACTCAGGCTTGCTGGATATGCTAATGAGACGGAGATTAGTGGGCGGGGCTCTCCCACTCTGATGACACGTAAGTGTTTCTGCATCAAGTCTGATTATAATAAATACAATTAGGTCATGTTCACCATTAGACGCTGGATATATTCACACACTGCAGACACACAAACTCCTTATATAAGTCAGTTTTGCATAATAGCTTCCCTTTTTATACGTCGTGATTTAAGGATTTTTAGATATTCAGACTAAAAGCAAGACATAAAGGCTGATGTTCTCAGCTGTTTTCTAGACTTTCTCCAGTTTGCGTCCCTCCTCGGTGGCTCCGTCTTGTTTGGTCATCATTGCTGCGAGTGTTTCTGAAGAAATGGAGCCGAACTCCAGCGAGAACGAGCTGTAAAAGACCAGCACGATGATGGCAAATATCCACTCCAGTATGGCTGCGGCATGCTGAAGAACGAAACTCTCCTGGATGAAAAACACACCGCCTGCAGGCAGAAGGTTAAGGAGCAAAGGCACTCAAGGCTGATGCAACTTAAATATGCATCAAATATTAATTTGACTAGCTACGTATATCTCATTTACATTTCACTATAAAAATATCTGTAAATCTGTAGGGTATTAATCATATTATTTATTAAATTGCTTATAAAATTGTATTTTATTAACACCTTCCCCTACCCTAACCCCAAATAAAAATAGTATAGTGTATAGACTTGTTTGAGTGGTCTAGTTTTGTTCACTGTTAAAATTCTGGGTTCCACACAATTGCTTCCTGCTGTCCCAACACAGACCAATTAAAGTTAACTTAAGTGTTTTTACAAATTTAAGGTAGATTGAACATAAAACAATTTACATTTGCTTTCATCAACTCATTCATTCATTCATTTTCTTGTCGGCTTAGTCCCTTTATTAATCCAGGGTCACCACAGCAGAATGAACCGCCAACTTATCCAGCACATTTTACGCAGTGGATGCCCTTCCAGCTGCAACCCATCTCTGGGAAACTGATCAACTCATTTTAAAGAAATACTTAAAATGAGCAGCAGGAGTAATGTTTTTGTCAAAACCTGGCAACCCTGGCCATGCAGAGACTGTAGGATACTGAGAGTGAGTGTGGTGAAGGCCATGGCGGTGAGTATGAGCCGCAGGTGAGCGATCTGCACGTCTCTGTGTGTTTCTGATGCGCGGTACGACAGCAGCGTCTGCACACACACAAACAGCAGACTGGCTGGAAAGGCGAGACCCGCGCCCACATAATGAAGAACTTTAGCATGATCCACCTGCGGAAAACACAGCACAAACACAGCGTCAGATACAAGCACTCGCTTTCAGGATCAATGCAAATGTGTGTGAGTTCAGTGAGTGAGAAATTTTAAAGCACTGTTTTATGGCATATAAACTATTTGTTCACAGTGTTTCCTCTATTACTTGTTCTTCTGGAGAAAGTCTTATTTATTTTATTTGGGCTAGAATAAAAGCAGTTTTTAATAGTTTTAAGGTCAATATTATTGGCCCCTTCAGCAATATTAGTGTTGGATTGTCTCCAGGACAAACCACTGTTATACAATGACTTGCCTAATTACCCTAACTTTACCCTAATTACCCTAGTGAAGCCTTTACATGTCACTGTAAGCTGAACACTAGTGTCTTGAAGAATATCTAGTCTAATATATTGTGCTGTCATCATGACAGAGAGAAAATAAATCAGTTATTAGAGATGTGTCATTATAACTATAATGATTAGAATAATTTTAATTGAATTTAACGTGCTCTTACTTGGAAATTTCCCACAATCATGAGTCCTGCGGCACACAGCCATCCAGCAAACAGACCCTCAATGTTCAACACACTGTTGGTGTGTTTATGGATCAGCTGGGCATAACGAAGGAGACCAATCACAATAACTGCAATACAAAATAGACCAATCACAGACACTGGAACACAAAAACAGACCAATCACAGACACTGCAACTCAAAATAGACCAATCACAGACACTGCAACTCAAAACAGACCAATCACAGACACTGCAACTCAAAATAGACCAATCACAGACACTGCAGCTCAAAATAGACCAATCACAGACACTGCAGCTCAAAATAGACCAATCACAGACACTGCAGCTCAAAATAGACCAATCACAGACACTGCAACACAAAACAGACCAAACACAGACACTGCAACTCAAAATAGACCAATCACAGACACTGCAACTCAAAACAGACCAATCACAGACACTGCAGCTCAAAATAGACCAATCACAGACACTGCAGCTCAAAATAGACCAATCACAGACACTGCAGCTCAAAATAGACCAATCACAGACACTGCAGCTCAAAATAGACCAATCACAGACACTGCAGCTCAAAATAGACCAATCACAGACACTGCAGTTCAAAACAGACCAATCACAGACACTGCAGCTCAAAATAGACCAATTACAGACACTGCAACTCAAAACAGACCAATCACAGACACTGCAGCTCAAAATAGACCAATCACAGACACTGCAGTTCAAAACAGACCAATCACAGACACTGCAGCTCAAAATAGACCAATCACAGACACTGCAACTCAAAATAGACCAATCACAGACACTGGAAAATAAAACAGGCCAATCACAGATGCTGGAACACAAAAACGGACCAATCACAGACACTGGAAAAAAGTAAAATAAAACAGACCAATCACTGAATATATAAATGAATTGCTGTAACTTTCTCTTTCCACAGACATCTCTTCTCTACAGCTGGACACGAGGATGAACGATCTCTGCTGTCTCTGTCTGCTGCCAATCTTATCAAGAGGTTAGTAACAGATAAAGCATGTTGAAAGAGTCGTAGGAATCAGATGAGTGTTCAGAAGTGAATCACTGAATCATTGAATCACATCACTCACCTATGAATGATGCAGCACTGCACAGCAAACTGAACCAGCAGCTCTCTGGAGGAACACCACCACACTTACTACACACACACACACACACACACACACACACACACACACACATAAGAAACACACATCAGAAACACACATCAGAAACACGTCCAGCAATCTATATTTTCCGCACACCTAGTTAGTTGTGATGTGATTTTACCTGATGAGAGGGATGTTATCCAGTGTACAGCACAGATCAGAACCACGCTGAAGATCCAAAGACTTCTCACATGTTGAGTTATACACCCTACACACACACACACACACACACACACACACACAGTGATGCATATGGATATGAAAAATAAAGGAATGAATATACATATAGAACAGTGTTTCTCAACACTTCTGGTTTTCAACATTTCTGGGTTTCCTCCGGGTGCTCCGGTTTCCCCCACAGTCCAAACACATGCGGTACAGGTGAATTGGGTAGGCTAAACTGTCCATAGTGTATGAGAGTGTGTGTGAATGAGTGTGTGTGTGGATGTTTCCCAGAGATGGGTTGCGGCTGGAAGGGCATCCGCTGTGTAAAAACTTGCAGGATAAGTTGGCAGTTCATTCCGCTGTGGCGACCTCGGTTTAATAAAAGGACTAAGCCGACAACAAAATGAATGAATGAATGAGTATTGGCGGTTCATTCCGCTGTGGCGACCCCGGATTAATAAAAGGACTAAGCCGACAACAAAATGAATGAATGAATGAGTATTGGCAGTTCATTCCGCTGTGGCGACCCGGGATTAATAAAAAGACAAGAAAATGAATGAATGAATGAATATTGGCGGTTCATTCTGCTGTGGCGACCTCGGTTTAATAAAAGGACTAAGCCGACAAGAAAATGAATGAATGAATGAGTATTGGCGGTTCATTCCGCTGTGGCAACCCCGGATTAATAAAAGGACTAAGCCGACAAGAAAATGAATGAATGAATGAGTATTGGCGGTTCATTCCGCTGTGGCGACCTCGGATTAATAAAAGGACTAAGCCGACAACAAAATGAATGAGTATTGGCGGTTCATTCCGCTGTGGCGACCCCGGATTAATAAAAGGACTAAGCTGACAAGAAAATAAATGAATGAATGAGTATTGGCGGTTCATTCCGCTGTGGCGACCCCAGATTAATAAAAGGACTAAGCCGACAAGAAAATAAATGAATGAATGAGTATTGGCGGTTCATTCCGCTGTGGCGACCCCGGATTAATAAAAGGACTAAGCCGACAAGAAAATGAATGAATGAATGAGTATTGGCGGTTCATTCCACTGTGGCGACCTTGGATTTATAAAAGGACTAAGCCGACAAGAAAATGAATGAATGAATGAGTATTGGCGGTTCATTCCACTGTGGCGACCTTGGATTTATAAAAGGACTAAGCTGACAAGAAAATGAATGAATGAATGAGTATTGGCGGTTCATTCCACTGTGGCGACGTTGGATTTATAAAAGGACTAAGCCGACAAGAAAATGAATGAATGAATGAGTATTGGTTCATTCCGCTGTGGCGACCCCGGATTAATAAAAGGACTAAGCCGACAAGAAAATGAATGAATGAATGAGTATTGGCGGTTCATTCCGCTGTGGCGACCCCGGATTAATAAAAGGACTAATCCGACAAGAAAATGAATGAATGAATGAGTATTGGCGGTTCATTCCACTGTGGCGACCTTGGATTTATAAAAGGACTAAGCCGACAAGAAAATGAATGAATGAATGAGTATTGGCGGTTCATTCCACTGTGGCGACCTTGGATTTATAAAAGGACTAAGCCGACAAGAAAATGAATGAATGAATGAGTATTGGCGGTTTATTCCACTGTGGCGACCTTGGATTTATAAAAGGACTAAGCCGACAAGAAAATGAATGAATGAATGAGTATTGGCGGTTCATTCCACTGTGGCGACCTTGGATTTATAAAAGGACTAAGCCGACAAGAAAATGAATGAATGAATGAGTATTGGCGGTTTATTCCACTGTGGCGACCTTGGATTTATAAAAGGACTAAGCCGACAAGAAAATGAATGAATGAATGAACCTCCTCTACTGTCCACCAATGCAGCAGCCAAATTTAAACCATTCAAGAATATTTCATTTAATTTGATACATTTGGCAGCGTCTGATTTTAGAGCCCTTTTTTTGCTTTCTCTGAGCCTTTCACTTTTTACGGTCCACATCTGACAATTAGCTTGTGTTGCACTTACTGTTTGTTTGACATTCTTGCCAGATTTTGATTATGTCCACATAACCTCTGATTGGGTCGGCCCACCTTAAAACCAGCCGAACATTGCTGATTGGGCCAAGTGCTTAACATTTTTTATTATCATCATCATTATCATCGTAATATTCATATTTTGCAAGTGATAAAAGCTGCCTGCATGTAAAAACAATACATATATATTAAAAAAACAGACTGGCCCACATTTAAAAAATGGTCCGGCCCTTCTGGCATTTGCTAGAATTGCCTTGCCAGATGGCCAATCCGTCCCTGACATGCGCTATAGGGGGACTGGGTATTCCACTGTGGCTAATCCAGATTAATAAAGGGACTAAACCG
>NC_141032.1:51582500-51617500 GCF_052040795.2 Danio rerio | reverse complement strand
AAGGCTTTTTTAGTGACACTGAGATGCTAGAGGATTATTATTATAGTTTAATCATTTAGATTGAGTGCAGTATTGACTAGAAAATTGAGTAGAAGATAGAAATTAAACTATTTTAGTTTGTTTATTCTGATAAGATCACTTAATATTATCTGTGCTAATTATCACACATTTAGATTTTTACATTTCGCAGATGCTTTTCAGTGCACCAAGTTACAATTGCACATCTGATCTGTTTGCCTGGTATGTTATCATGTCTGCAATCTTTAAACGGGTGTCATGAGAATGCAAACAGGGAACCAGATAAAGACACTGGAGAGACTTGAGACGCAGCTATTTACTGAACAGAGCCACACTACACCACAACATTATTATAAAACATGTCAAATGAGTGAATGAAGCAGATGTACAGTACAATAAAAAGATATTAAACATGTTTTTTAATCATGATACTTTTAACAACTGATTTATTTTCTCTTTGTCATGAAAATACTTTCTTAAGGGAGCTAAAATAAATTCAACTTTTCCCACAATAAAAAAAATATTATAGGAAAATACTGTAAATGTTTCCTTGCTCTGTTGCTCTCACTTGGGAAACATAACGAAAACAGTCTGCCGAATCACTGTGATTGGCATTCTCCCTTTGTACGTGCCATCAGAGGGGGAAAGCCCCGCCCACTAGTCTCCATCTCATTAGCATGTCCAGCAGCCCTGAGTGAGAAGCAGCCGTCTGTCCATTAGCCATTAGAGTGTTTGAGCTGCTGAAGATGATGTCAGCATAGACTAAGAGCATTCTAGATGTGCAGTTTTAGATGAACAGAGACAGGAGCGACATAGACTGACAGAAGCATCAACACACACTCAAACTGAAGCACACATGCACAACACTGACGTCACACACACTGCTGTTTTACATCTGTCACTATACTGATGCACTGTATAGCTCGTCTGTGTCTCCGCCCTCTTCTGAATCTCATTTGCATTTAAAGCGACAGTCACCAAACACCACAATTAGGATCAATGACGGAAAAGAATCAGTTTCAGAGAGGTGGCGAACATTATCTGTGTGCTATTCTCAGCTCAAACACACACACACACACACTCTAGAACAGGGGTGGGCAAATTCGGTCGTGCAGAGCCGGTGTCCTGCACAGTTTAGTTTGCAACTCTAATCAAACACACCTGCTTATAGATTTCTAGTGATCTTAAATACACAAATTAGCATGTCCAGGTGTGTTTGATTAGTGTTGGAGCTCAACTATGCAGGACACCGGCCCTCCAGGACCGAGTTTGCCCACCCCTGCTTTAAAGACATCACAGAGCTATTTCACAGCTTGTAAAAAGGGCAGAATATGTCAACTTTAAGTAAGATAGTCCAATGATAAGTAAGGGAACAGATCATGTGTATATTGATTAGTATTGAGTGTTTTATTACCGAGCTCCGGTGCTTTACTGATCGCGAAAGCGAACGCCCAGAACTTGCTGACCGGAGCGCTGTAGAAGTCAGTATCACACACCGACTGCCGGAACCCCTCTGAACACACCACATTGAACATGTACCAGCCGGTCCGCAGCGTGCCCACAATACTGAAACACACACAATGTGATGCTTGACCTGAACAACAGTAAATAAGACAGACTGTACCTCTTCCCGAACCAGCATCACTCAAGAATGCAGGATCATCTGCTGTCATTGCTTTACAGTCAATAAATGTGATTATAATGGAAGTCAAAAACAGCAGCAACATCACCAAAGGGGAGTCAAACTGTACTGAGTTTTATTAAATTTCAAAGTATTTTCCCATAAATAAGATTCGTCAGCAAAAATCATCACTTTTGCTGAAACACTGAGAAAGATGAGGCCAAATTAAGACTCAAAATTATCATAGAGTGCATCAAAACATCCCGAAATGATAGTAATTGTGAGTAATATGTCTGATCTGTGAGATGTACGTGTGTATTTATTAGATGTTTCACCTGAATACAGCGAGACTCATTGACCAGAGCACCAGCGGCGCCCGCAGGTCCAGTTTCTCTCTGTCCTTCATAAACATGTGGCCCAGAAATATGAGCACCGCATACGTGCCTGACAGGACAAACGAGTATCCCCTGAAACACAGCAATAACATCAGTCACTTTAGGATCCTGTGGGGGATTACAAAGTGCATTACATAAATGTAAAATATAGAACAAATTACATGTGCTAAATGAATATCTGCTGAAATGCAATCATAATATACTCTTGGGCGCTGTGTACTTTAAGGCAAGGCAAGGCAAGGCAAGTTTATTTATATAGCACATTTCATACACAATGGCAATTCAAAGTGCTTTACATAAACAAGAATAAAAGAAACAAGTAAAATAAAAATAAAAACAATAATAAAAATGCATAAAAACAAAACATAAAAACAGGTAAAATGTGATATAAAAGAATGAAGAAGAAGAGAAAAGCATAATAGTGCAATCTGTCGGACGCAGCACAGTGCTCATTCAGTAAAGGCACAGCTAAACAGATGTGTTTTCAGTCTTGATTTGAATGTGCCTATTGTTGGAGCACATCTGATCATTTCTGGAAGCTGATTCCAGCAGCGAGGGGCATAGTGGCTAAAAGCCGATTTAATGTAAATACAAAATATATATATAAATAATAATGAAATAAATGTATAAAAAATGTAATAAAAGAAAAATAAATAAGCAAACAAATAAATAAATAATTATTTAATTAATGAAGGAATTAATTAATTTATGGATTTGATAATTCAAAGTGCCTTCAAATAAAATAAAATAAATAAATAAATAAATAAATAAGGTAATTCAAAGTGCCTTAATAAAATAAATAAAATTAAATAAATGTAAAACATTAAACAAAATAAATGTGATAAAACAAATATAAGTTGAAACACAATCATAATTTACTCTTGGACCCTGTGTGCATTAAAGTATTTGCAAAATATGTATAAATAATAATCAAATACATTTATAAAAATTTGAATAAAAGTCAAATAAATAAACAAATTAATTAATTAATTAAGGAATGAATGAATTTATGGATTTGATCATTCAAAGTGCCTTCAAATAAAATAAAATAAAGGAAAATAAAATAAATAAATAAATGAGGCAATTCAAAGTGCCTTAATTAAATAAATAAAATTATCTAAATGTAAAATATAAAACAAAATAAATGTGCCAAACAAATACCTGCTGAAACGCAATCCTACTTTACTCTTGGGCCTTGCATACTTTAAGGTAAATGCAAAATATGTATAAATAATAATAAAATAAATTAATTTAAAAATAGAATAAATGTTAAATGAATAAACAAATAAATAAATGATTAATTAATATTCATTTATGAGTTAATGAATTTAATAATTCAAAGTGCCTTAAAATAAAATAAAAAATATAATAAAATTAATAAAATAATAAAATAAATAAATGTGGTAATTTGTGGTAATAAACAAATTCAATAATTAATTAATGAAGGAATTAATGAATTTATAGAGCTGATAAATCAAAGTGCCTTCAAATAAAATAAAGCAAAATAAAATAAACAAATAAATAACTGAGGTAATTTTAAATGCCTTAATAAAATAAATAAAATTAAATAAATGTCAAATATATAATAAATAATATAAATAAATTATTAAAAATGGAATAAAGGAAAAAGAAATAAACAAAATAAAAAAATGTGGTAATTTAAAGTGCCTTAAATTTCTTCATAAAATTTAATAAAAATAAATAAAATTCTATAGTTAATTAATTTATTTAAAATAAAGTTAATGAAAAAGCTGAAGTTCACCTAAATGCATAACATCTCTGTCCTAATCTGAACCTGTAAATAAATATTTTGATGTCACAATCGTCCGAGAGGTCTAAGGTGAGCAAACGTCTGCCGTCCTTCACGTGAACCTGATCTAATCACACACATCCATCGATCAATTACAGGATCATAAACCTACATTAGCATCATCTGATGGTTTCATAGGGCCATGTTCACACAGCACATGCAGTCAGGTGCATCCGGTCTGTAGTGTTTGTTAATGCCGTATTGTGATATTCATGCGCAAAGGTCAAAGGTCAGGATTTTACTGCTTCACTTTAATGAGAAGGGAGTGTTTATAGCAAATAACCCACACTACAAACCGCCTTAAAGAGACAGCTCACATGAAAATCCACTCACATACGAGTGAATTCATGAATTACTTTCTCCTGTTGAACACAAAACATGAATATACTGAAGAATACAGGAATATATTAGTAATATTAAAGGATTCATCACAACTAATCACATCCAAAATAAAAGTGTGTATTTACATCGTATATATAAATAAGCACTGTGCATATAAATATTGACAGCACATGTATAAACAGAAAACATACTATGGAACTATTTTTAAATTGCATTTGCATCAATCTTTTAATTGTTTTATTGTTTGTTCATCAAAAGAAAGAAGCTCAAGCAGGTTTGTAACAAGCGGAAGATCAAATAATGACAGAATTAAAACTTCTGGATGAACTCAATGAATTAAAAAAAATGCTTAACTTATTTATGTGTTTTTGTCTTATTTTAGTCCAAATATGTATTTATTATCAAACCAAGAAGCATTTTATAGACAGGTTCAATATGTTGTTTTGTTTTCAGAATTAATGAGTCAAAAATAAATTAGTTTAATTAATAAATAAATAATATTATTTTACTCACCCTTGCTTTTAATGAAAAACTCCTTTAATTTTAGCTTTTTTATTTATATATTAGCTATATACTAACTATATATACTAAATGTTTTAACTTGTCCGAAAAAATGCTTCTTGATGTATGAATCTTTAGATGTTTGGACTAGAAACACAACACAAACTCCTTTTCCTGTTTAAATAATGTTATTTTACTCACCACATTGACAGATTATTTTGCTTGTTTTAATGAAAAACTCCCTTAATTTAAATTTTTTTATTTTTAAAACATGACAATTTTTTTTAATTGTGAAGAAAATGCATCTTGATTTAAGGATGTTTAGATATTTGGATTAGAACCAAAACAAAATCTGTCCCTGACTTTATGGTTTACGTGATACTATACACATATTTACCACATATATAGCACAATACCCATTTAAAACATAATGATGAGCGGAATACTGTCTTCCCTACTGCATGTGACATTATAAGTAAAAGGTTTTGCCTTTTCTAATGATGTTTTTGAGTAAAAACATAATTTATTAAAAATGGAAAAATAACATATACATAAGATTTTTTTAAACAAAATTAAATAAGATAAAGATTAAATAGAAAATTTTATTAATTAAAAATGCAATTAAAAAAACACTGTGAAAAAAGAGTAATTCAATAGTGATTGAGTGGAATAAGCATTAAAATATAGTATTAAAAGCTTGCAATTTAAAATAATCTGCCAATGGGGTAAGCAAATTAACCTTGTTTTCCTTTATAAATAATATTGCTACTCATCACATTGGCAGTATTTTTTGCTTGTTTTAATGGAAAACTCTCTTGATTTTAACTTTTTTATAAAACAGGACAATATTTTAACTTGTTTAGAAAATGCTTCTTGATTTATATTTTAATAATTGCACTAGAAACAAGACAAAAACTCTAAGTAAAAACGCAGTGCTGTAAAGTGCTATAAAGTTCAAATTCCCAGTGCGATATGGCTGTATATCGGCACTGGTGGGAGGCGTGCGTTGTAGTGCCCCCACCAGTGCCGATATACAGCCATATTGCACTGCTACTCGTGTGATATTGCGTTTATTCAAGTTTGATGGCATAATTGTGTATATAAAAACTAAATCAAACACGGAGAGTCTCAAAAACTCTTTTGTATGAGGAACTACTTTCTTCCACACTGGATTCAAACCATAAGCTGACAGTTAAACAGCTGAGTGTGCATCTTTTACACTGTAGATCTGTAGTGTCTGCTTTTTGCTGGCTGTATGTGGGCGGAGTAATACACAAAGGGGAAAGAGGCTAACACGGGTGCTGATATTACTTAAATATATCACGGCTATCAGCCAATCAGATTCGAGAACCAGACAGAACTGTTGTATAAATTAACATATACATAAGGTTTTTTAAACAAAATTAAATAAGATTAAGATTAATTAAACATTTTATGCAATTAAAATGTTATTCCTTAAAAATATACTGTTAAAAAAATCTACGTTGATAATATGCAGTTAAATATAGTAGTAAAAACTTGCAATGTAAAATAATCTGCCAATAGGGCAAGCAAATTAAACTAGTTTCCTTTTTTAAATAATGTTATTTTACTCACCACATTGGCAGATTATTTTGCTTGCTTTAATTAAAAATTCAGTTAATTTTAACTTTTTTATTTCTGTAAACAATACATTATTTTTTACTTAGCTTTTTGATTTATGAATCTTTTGATATTTTGGACTAAAAACAAGACAATAACTCTATAGTGAAATGTATTCAAGTGCTACCATACACATTTTTTCGACATATAAAGCACAATAACAATTTAAAACATAATGATGAGCGTTATTCTGTCTTACTTGACATTATAAGTCAAAATATGAGTCCTTTCTAATGATATTTTAAGGTAAATAATCATTTATTACAATCTTAAGCCTATCTAAAAAATGGAAAAATAACATATAAATAGAATTTTTAACAAAATTAAAAAAGATTAAGATTAATAAAAATAAATATGATTTAAAAAGGAAATTAAAATGCTATTTTAATAAACAAATAAAAACACTGTTACAGAAAAAGAGTAATTCAGCATTGATTGAGTGGGATACGGGTTAAAATATATCAAAAAACTTGCAATGTAAAATTATCTGCCAAGCAAATGGAACTAGTTTTCTTTTTTAAATAATATTATTTTACTCACCACATTGGCAGACTTTTTTGCTTATTTTTAACTTTTTATTTATAAATATTACCTATATACTAAATATATATACTAAATATTTTAACTTGTCCACAAAATGCTTCTTGATTTATGAATTTTTAGATATTTGGTCTAGAACTAAAAGTACAAAAGGTATGATTTGCAGTGCTGTCCCTGACTTTATGATTTAAGTGTTACTATACACATATTTTACGACATATACAATACCCATTTAAAACATATAATGACGAGTGTTATACTGTCTTATGTACTGCACATGACATTATAAGTGTAAAGATTTGTCTATTCTAATGAATTTCTGAAGTATAAAGTAATTTATAACAATCATAAGTCTATCCTAAGCCTTAACCCTTTAACTCCTCATGTCGCTAGTTAACACACCGAGTGCATTTTATTTCAACACATCCCATCCTTTCTAAAATATCAACCTCTACCAAATGGCTAATATGTCAGTTTATGGTAAATACCAGAATTAATACATATGAACAATCTTAGAATATATAGTGTAACACCAATTTATTTAAAAACATAATCAAAATAAGACATTTTTAAATAATAAACCATCTTTATTTTTTAAGTATGATATTAAATATTTCAGATTCTCATTATATTTGTTTTGTTGTTGTTGTTGTTGTTTTACAATTAAATTAATATCAAGTGTAGTAGTGCAACAGGATCATATTTGTTTGATTTATTTGTAAACCATCAATGATCTTTAAATGACAGGCAATATGTCATGCAGGCAGTTAAAGAGTTACAAAACGGAACAACTACATATAGATTCCCATTGCTTTCTTAATAAAGTAACTCATTAAGTAACTTAAAACAATATATTAAGATTGTGATATATTAATTTCCTAACATTTCCAGACTATCTGCATGCTTTATTGACAAGAATGAGCACGTTCAGTCCCGTACATAATTATATAACAAAAGTATTTTGCATGCTCTAACAAGCAGGAGAAAATAGAGACAGGAAAATAAAGAAAATAAATAAAAACGTTTGCAGACTCGAATCGGAGTTCAAAAGAATCAGTGAATCATTTCCTGAAACTCGACTCACCAGTTCTGCTGGAACCACAGGAGCGCGCCGCGGTCATCAAACTGCCGCTCAAAGGCGAAGGCGGACAGGGAACCGTTCATAATCACAGGGAATAAATAAAGAAGTGAAATAAAAGACGATCAGATGAAGTGTTTCTGACAGAAGAAGACCGATGAAGAGAAACTCCTGCTCAACTATCAGATGCAGAGGAGGGAGGAGTCACAGCGCAGAGCCGGTCAATCAGCGGCAGAGGGAGGAGTCACAGCGCAGCGCCGGCTAATAAGAATCAAGAGCTCTGAGGGCGGGTGCATTACTTTCCCCCATTAGCTGATTAATATTCATGATCACATGTTTAATTAACATTCATGAGCAAAGGTTTTGAGATTTTATTTCAGAGGCATTAGGAAAGCGTACAACCATGAAGCATTAAGTGAAAGCACTTATCCCTGGCAACTGTTTATACCTATATGAGGATGCATACTGGCCGCATTAAATTAAACTAATGTTTTTAGATGTTAGTTTCAGTATGTTAGCTTTAAGTATTTTTTATAAGCTAGTGTGCTCCAAAACAATAACGATATTCACATTTAGAAGATATAAAACTGATATAAACGCCCAAAAGTTCGCAGTTTGTCACTTCTGCTGTTGTTAGAAAGGATACAGCTGTGGTTGGAAGATAACAATAATTATTTGAATTATTTATAATATAATTAAATAAATTAGCTATTAATTGTGTTTTATTAACATATACCCCTAACCCAATCTTAAAGCCAACCCTCACAGTAAATGTAACAAATTCAACATGTTTCATATTAATTGCAATTAATTATTTTTTACAGTTTCACAAAAGTCCTCCTAAATTAATGTGAGTATCCAAAGCTGTATCCCATCTAGAATTTACACCTAAATGGATCAGTGATATATTTGACGTCACCTCATACTTCAGTTTCTCATCAGGTCTATTGACCAATCAAATGCTCTCTAGTATCTGACATGCAACGCCTCCTTCTTTTCATTTGCTTTTGATGCACTTGAGCTCAAACACTCTCACTGGCAGACCTGTGAGAAAGCACAGCACGCTATTGGCTGTTTTGTATTAAGGGGAGGGGCTACTGTATATCAAAGCCTGTCTTCATGAGAGTTAATCAAATAATTTAAATAATTCATTTTATTTCTACGCTCTTCACAGGATCTTTTATATACTCTTTTTCATTTTTATGGATATATTCAAAAATGTTATAAATTGGGACATTAAGTTGCAGTGTTGGGTAAAAAGTATTATATTGCATTAATACAGAAAGAAAAGAAAAGAGTGTGCAATTCTGGAGATCATAAAAAAACAGATATGTTTTGTTGAGTTTAAAGAAATAAAGAAATAAAACAGCCACTGACTTCCAAAGTTTGTGTAAAAAACACATTGGAAGTCAATGACTGCAGCTTTCCAACATTTTTCTAAATATCTTCTTTTGTGTTAAACAGAAAAAAAGAAACTCAAACAGATTTGGAACTTTTAGAGGGAGTAAATAATGGTAGAATCGACATGTTTGGGTGAACTGTCCCTTTTTTAACATTTCACAATCACATTTAAATGCATATGTGTATGGTGTTATGCATGATTTAAACTCTCCACCATGCTGTAAGGGCTTAATATGAAAAGTCCAGGTCAGTTTCTAGGGTCTCCTCTGAACGCTGGACTGCTAAACAACTGCACAAAACTCGAACAGTCCAGGCTTGTCAGAATATAATGGCCAATTGACAAGGACAGAACAAGCGGCACCAAACAAACTCTGGCATTTCAATAATAGTGGGATGCTGGGATGCATGGCGTACTGTAAATATTACAAGTGCATTCATGTGAATACTGATAAATTCAGACATTAAAGTAGAAAAAAATAACATCAAAGTTTTTATGTTGACTTATATAAATATATAATGGGTTAAAAGGCCTTCATGGATTAAACAAAATTATACTACAAACAAATTAATTAATTAGTTCATAAATAAATACATACATATGCATAATTATAATATAACTAAATAAATATAATCAAACCCACTTCTGAATCCTAATTCTTTTCTAAATGGATTAAAGGATTAAAATTATTTGGTTTTCATGCGCTTGCATATTTAGTACAAGATTGATTTGATTACATATTAAAAGACTCTTTTTAAGGATCACAATTTACCCCAAAACATTAAATTAATTGTAATAAATATTAAAATCATATTTAGTATGCTTACTTATTATTATTATTATTATTATTATTATTATTATTATTATTTTGTTAAATTATTATTATTATTATTATTGTAAAATGACTAAGCTGAAAATAAAATAAATGAATTATTATTGTTATGATTATTATTATGATTATGATGATGGTTATTATTATTATTATTATTATTATTAATATTATTATTATAAAATGACAGCTAAAAACAAAATACATGAATTATTATGATTATGATTATTGTTATTATTATTGTTATTGTTATTATTATTATTTTTATTATCATTATTATTATTATTATTATTATTATAAAATGACTAAGCTGAAAATAAAATAAATGAATTATTATGATTATGATTATGATGATGATGATGATTATTATTATTATTATTATTATTATTTCACCTATTTCTTGATATTTGATTTCACTAAAGTTAATTGACTTCAACATAACAGCAGACAGTTTTCACTTGTGTAAAATAATTTCTAACAATCTTTGGTGCATTTGCAATAAAAGTTTGAGACTGGGACTTTTATTATAAAAAGCCGCACCGTTTTGTTTTTAACGCGGCTCTTCGCTTCCGGCTTCACGAATGAAAGTAAACAGACTGATCGCTGAGTGAACTCACTCGCTTCAAGTATGATTTTTATGCCTTTCCATCTATTTTTAGACTAAACTTGTTAAACATTTATAACTACAGACGTATTAAGAAGTTTTGAGCTGTAGGTGTCGAGTGTATGTAGCAGTAGTATTGATTATGTTCGTTGTATGTTGAATAATACGGTAACATAATAATGATAACGGACACAAGTGACCATAATGTGTGTGTGTGTGTGTGTGTGTGTGTGTGTGTGTGTGTGTGTGTGTGTGTGTGTGTGTGTGTGTGTGTGTGTGTATCAGTGTTTGACAGCCTCTGTTTTCATTGGGTGTGTTTTCTGAAATGCTGATAGTGGTTTTCATTATAACACACTTTACTTTACACACACTGTCTGTCTGTTTCAGTGGGTTTAACTGTCTGAAAATGAAGGTGCTTCTTCTGAAAGAGCCGAGAGAGAGTGAAAGTGAAGCAGACCCTTATATAAAGGTAATCTCCTGTTATAATAATTATAATAATGTAAATAATGCGGTTTTATTCTGGAAGCACATCAGTAACAATTATTTATTTCTTAACGAATAAGATTGTAAATCTGTATTCTGTCACTTTATAAATAAACCAGTTTAGTAAATAATCTTATTTTCTGTCCTACAGTCTATGACATGCCTACACCTATTACTGTAAGTCTAATATTTAGGAATTTGTACTGTAGAGAAAGTTATCGCCAACTTAAATAGTAATAGTAAATAACAAAAGGTGGTTGTTTATGCATGAGAGTCAATTTGATTTCATTTATTTTCGAACAATAATATCAAACATAAAATATCATTAACAAAAAATACATTTTTAACAAATTGAAATTGGAGTGGGATGAAGCACAAGCTTATCATTTTCCCCACACCATTACCGCATTCAGTTGAAGTCAGAATTATTCGCCCACCTTAGATTATTATTATTATTTTTAAATATTTCCCAAATGATGTTAAACAGATTCAGGAAATTTTCACAGTATGTCTGATAATATTTGTTCTTTTGGAGAAAGTCTTTTTTGTTTTATTTCTGCTAGAATAAAAACAGTTTTTATTATTAAAAAAGCCATTTTAAGGTCAATATTATTAGCCCCTTTAAGATATATATTTTCTCGATAATCTACAGAACAAACCATCATTATACAATAACTTGCCTAATTACCCTAACCTGCCTAGTTACTCTAATTAACCTAGTGAAGCCTTTAAAAGTCTCTTTAAGCTGTATAGAAGTGTCTTGAAGAATATCTAGACTAATATTATTTACTGTCATCATGACAAAAAGAAAATAAACCAGTTATTAGAGATGAGTTATTAACACTATCATGATTAGAAATGTGTTGAAAATATCTGCTCTCCGTTAAACAGAAATTGGGGAAAAATAAACAGGGGAACTAATAATTCTGGCTTCAACTGTACATCTTTTATCTATTAAACCTTTTTCTTCTTTTATTTATCTCTTCTTTTTACATGACACATATTTTATCGTTTTGGCATCTTTAACATATATGTTTGATTCCTTTTGCACCTTTATATTTTGTAACATAGACCCAAAAACATAATAAATACGTAGTACTGCAAATAGCCATAAATTAAAATTTCATCATACCTGTCTTATTTTATCCTTATTTAATCACCTTCATCATTATATTCCTTTAATAATATATATATATTTGTATGTGTGTGTATGTGTGTGTGTATATATATATATATATATATATATATATATATATATATATATATATATATATATATATATATATATATAGATAGATAGATAGATACATAGATAGATAGATACATAGATAGATATAAATATATATATATATAAATAAATATATATATATATATATATATATATATATATATATATATATTTATATATATCTATATATATATATATATAAATATGTATGTATGTGTATATATATATATATATATATATATATATATATATATATATATATATATGTATATATATATATATATATATATATATATATATATATATATATATATATATGTATATGTATATATATATATATATATATATATATATATATATATATATATATATATATATATATATATATATATATATATAAATCATACGGATCATAAATTAGATTTATATGCATTTCCCCAGATTTCAACACAATAACTCGTATATGGCAACATAAGTGTATTATATAATATATACATTGATTTATGGTCCAGGATAAATCCTGCTTTATACAGTATTGCTAAAGTTTATACTAATTGTGATATCACATTATTTATTTGCGGTTTCCAACTAATTTTATGATCCAGTATAACATCAAGAAACGGAAGTGCATGTACTCTTTCTGTAACTTCATTATCAATATGTAAATCTATATTGTGACTACTTTTTAATTTCCCAAATAGCATAACCTTTGTTTCACTTATATTTAATGATCAACATTTATTTATGATTTGCTTACATATTAATTTAGCTGCTGTCTATTTGCAATTGATATAACAAAATAGTGATATATATATATATATATATATAGTATATTTATGTATTCAGTGGTCATCAACTCCTGTTGTTTTTAAATGTAATTTATAGGTAAATAAAGTGAATGGAATGAGTTTTAAATGAAATGAAAGAAATTAAATGTATGTTTAATGCACTCACACTCGAAATGTTTTAGAAATCCTTCTAATCGTATAAATCATTAATGTATTGTGATGATTGTTGAGTCGAAGTGGTTTTAAAAATGCATTCTTTTAAAGGCTGGTTTCAGTGTTTGTTGCTATGTTGTATTTTTCAGGAGCTGGCCTCATGTGGACACACAGCGACTCTCATTCCTGCTCTGTCCTTCAGATTCGTCTCTCTAAATGAGCTTTCTGAGCGGGTCAGTTTGTGCAAACGCTTTAGAAATGTGTTTGGATGTGATGTTTATGATCATGTTTGTGAATTGTGACTATGCAGCTCTTTCAACCTGAGAGGTTTGGAGGTCTGATCTTCACCAGTCCCCGAGCCGTGGAGGCCGTGAAGACGAGCTTAGAGTCGCAGAAACTGAGAGGCAGTGAGTCTGTGTTTTATAATGCATCAAGTGCCAGAAATGCTTTTATTTTGTTGTTGTACTTTAAGAAACACACTCAGAGAGTGCTTGTTAATTTGACAAAGAATAACAGAACTGGCTGATAACAGGCTGAATTATACATGACATTTTGAAATAGAAATGATTAAAGCAACACATGCGCTCATCTAAGTTTAAGCTGAATTTTTGTTCCTTGTTAATGTTTCAAATGGTGCAGAATTTTGATTTATTTCTTTTAACCAGATAAACTGTTATAAAAAGCGCTGAAATGGTGACCTCTGGAGGCCAAATCGTCTTACTTCACCTACAGACACTAACATTTCTCTAATTTGGTCAAACACGGATTCTTCAAGGGGGTCAAAAACTTTTGCACAGCACTGTATATCATGATACTATTTGTCTGAGCATGGTTGTGTTTTTTTTCTGCAGAATGGGATGCAGTAAAAGACAAATGGAATACAAAGTCGGTTTATGTTGTCGGAAAAGCCACGGCATCTTTGGGTAGGAAAGTTTATTTCAGCTAAACACTCACACATAATTGCATACATGGTTTACAGGGACATATCGTAGGTGTAATGCATTGTTAGGCCTAACCCTAACATTAAAAACGGCTAATTATTTGGCTCTCCCCTTAAATGAACCTCTTGGAAGTAGGCCTGTCACGATAAGGAATGTTTGTTGTGTGACATATAGTCACAGTATATGTTGTGACAAGCAATATTATTGTCATTTTGAGATCATTTTATGCTACTGATTTTATCATGATTGTATAGCAGCTTAAAAATGCTAATAGTCATAAACACTTTAAAATATGTATCCGTCTTAGGGTTATTTAGATTCTATAATTCAATGGTAAAAAGGTCTTATTAGTCTCTCTAAATTATTAGACCGCTTGTTTATTTTTTTCCCCAACTTCTGTTTATTGGAGAGCTGATTTCTTCAACACATTTCTAATCATAATAGTGTTAATAACTCATCTCTAATAACTGATTTATTTTATCTTTGCCATGATGACAGTAAATTATATTTTATTAGATCTTTTTAAATACACTTCTATACAGCTTAAAGTGACATTTAATGGCTTCACTAGGGTAATTAATTAGGGTAACTAGGCAGGTTAGGGTAATTAGGCAAGTTATTGTATAATGATGGTTTGCTCTGTAGGCTATCAAGAAAATATATATCTTAAAGGGGCTAATAATATTGACCTTAAAATGGTGTTTAAAAAAATTAAAAGCTGCTTTTATTCTAGCCAAAATAAAACAAATAAGACTTTCTCCAGAAGAACAAATATTATTAAACATGCTGTGAAAATGTCCTTGCTCTGTTAAACATCATTTGGGAAATATTTAAAAAGAAGTAAATTCGGAGGGGGCTAATAATTCTTACAACTGTGTGTATGTATATGTGTGTGTGTGTATATATATATATATATATATATATATATATATATATATATATATATATATATATATATATATATATATATATATATATATATATGTATATATATATATATATATATATGTATATATATATGTATATATATGTATATATATATATATATATATATATATATATATATATATATGTATATGTGTATATATATATGTATATGTGTATATATATATATATGTATATATATATATATATATATGTATATGTGTATATATATATATATATATATATATATATATATATATATATATATATATATATATATATATATATATATATATATATATATATATATATATATATATATATATTGCAATGGCAAATTTTTTAAGAGTCATGTAAAATATTGCACGATATATTGATTATAGGAAACCTGTGGCAAATGTTGAATGTGAACAGGCCCTGTTAAGTGTGAATTTTAAGCGTTTTGAATTATAGGGACACAAGGCTAATAGTGTTAATAGAGTACAACTAAGTCATACTATGTCATTGTAAAACGTTGTGTCCTTGTAACCCTAATAAACACACACAAACTTGTTTCTGCAGTATATCCCGGTGGGGACTTCTAAAGCTGTAATGATGTTATTACTATACAGACCGTATATTCTCCTCTCCTACCCCAACTCTTCAGATCAGAAACATTTTCCATTCCAAAGTACTTCATTCTGTGAGATCTACAAGCATGTTTAGCCATGTGCACTTCAGTTTTGGTCCTCACGGTGGCACAAGTCTCCATGAGTCTGTGTGCATTCAGGTTTAAGTCCCCACTGAGATATAAAAACAAGTACACACATGCACACACATCTGCCTTATTATCATCAGTGAGTATTTTAATGCATTTATGACCCATTGAGTAACTGAAGGGTTTCCTGCTGCTGCTCACACACTGCTGAGACTCGCACCGCTCTGATGACACCTAAGGAAGTGTGTGTGTGTGTGTTGTTCTCACCTGAGTGAAGCTTTTCACACCTGCACAACACACCTGTGCACTCACAGCAGCAGCTTTAATGCATTTATGTGTTTAGGCTTTTTAACAGCAGTGTGTGTGTGTGTGTGTGTGTGTGTGTGTGTGTGTGTGTGTGTGTGTGTGTGTGTGTGTGTGTGTGTGTGTGTGTGTGTGTGTGTCTGCTGTGCAGTTGTAGATCTGGGTTTGCGTCCTCTGGGTGAAGATTCTGGAACCGCAGACGCACTCGCTCTACTCATCCTACAGAGTATGTCGATCTCTAACATTTCCTATGGCATCTCTCGCTGATGCAGAAAGACTTTCATAATAAGAGTCTTTGTTAATGTTGTGTTTGGTTCAACACAGGAGAAAATCCAGACATTCAGCCGCTTTTCTTTCCCTGCGGCTCCATCAAGCGTGAAGTTCTGCCCACCGCACTGAGAAACAGCCGTGAGATCATTTATGCAGACGTTTACTAATATTACTGAATGCAGAGTGTCCTATTCAAAAACTTGTTTGCTTCATGTTTTATTTATGCTTTCAATTTGTTTTTCTGTACTCTGCTTCATGTAGCTCTCTGGGTGTAAGAAAAGCTCAGAATAAAATAAAATATAAAAATAAAATAAATTTAAAAATGAAACAAAAAATTAAAATTAAATAGTTAAATTAAATAAAAAAAATTATTAAACTAAAAATAATAAATAAATACTGTAAGTCATTGTTGCAACTTTGCATAAGTAAATCTCATTTACACTTTTTATTTAGTTTTATTAATTATTTGTTGAGTGATATTATTTACCAACATGTATCTACAATAGAGTTAATATTGGGAATAGAGTTTGATTGAAGTTTATTACCTGCAATTATGCATTAAATATAATT
Organism: Danio rerio; assembly: GCF_052040795.2. Taxonomy (NCBI): domain Eukaryota; kingdom Metazoa; phylum Chordata; class Actinopteri; order Cypriniformes; family Danionidae; genus Danio; species Danio rerio. Next base: position 51,600,365 of record NC_141032.1, on the reverse strand, counting down.
TAATTACTTTTATTGTTATTATATCTGTGAATATGTGTGAAAAAGTGTGTAAAATGTTATAGTAAAATACACGTACACAATATATATACGTGTGTGTGTGTGTGTGTGTGTGTCAGATATTCCTCTGGAGACTCTGACTGTCTATCAAACATCTGAACATCCTGATCTGCAGAAGAACATCTCTGACTACTTCACTCAGCAGGTGTGTGTGTGTGTGTGAGAGTGTGTGTGTTATGTGCTCGTACCTGCAAACATTTGTGTAATTATGTGTATGTGATTTTTGTCTGTATGTTTTGGAGTGATTTTGTGTGTGTGTGTACTGTTTTTGCGTGACTGTGTGTGTGAGAGAGATTGTGTGTGCATGCATGCACAGGTGTTTGTTAAAGTGTGTGTTTGTGTGTCTATTTGAGTCTGTATGTAACTTGTGTGGTTGTGCATGTGTGTGTTAATTTTGTGTGCGTGCATGCATGTCTGTGATGTTATGTGTGTGTGTGTGCATGTTTATTTGTGTATGAGATTTTGTATGCGTGTTTGTGAGTGTATGCGTGTCTGTGTAATTTTGTGTGTGTGCATGTTTGTATATTTGTGTGTATGTTTGTGTGTGTGTGTGTTTGTGTCATTACTAAAGGTGTCTGTATTTTAGTTTACAAGTGTGTGTGTGTGTGTGTGCGTGTGTGCATGTTTATGTATTTGACTGTGTGTGTGCGCGTGTGAGAGACATCATCTTTGCGTATGTGTCTATAACTATGTGTCTGTGCAGTATTTTAGTTTATATGTATGTGTGTGTGTGTGTGTGTGTGTGTGTGTGTGTGTGTGCGTGCGCGTGCGCGTGTGTGCGCGTGCGTGTGTGTGCGCGTATGTGTGTGTATGTTTACATATTTGTGTGTGTGTGTGTGTGTGTGTGTGTTCAGGGTGTCCCAGCGTGTGTGGCGTTCTTCAGTCCGTCAGGTGTGTCCTTCTGTCTGGATCTGCTGAAAGACCTCTCAGGATGTCAGCTGGAGCAGATAAAGGTGCAGTGTGTGTGTGTGTGTGTCAATAGTACAGCAGATGTGTGTAATACACTATAACCCTCCACACTCTGATGTTGGTGTGTCTCTTCAGTTTGCCTCTATTGGACGGACAACAGCTGATGCTCTGCAGGCTCGTGGATTGACAGTCAGCTGCTGCGCGGAGAAACCCACCGCCAAACACCTCGCCATTGCCATCACACAGGCCCTGCGTGACCTCTGACCCCTGACCGTCCATCAGCTGAAATGGATAGTTCACCCATAAATGAAGATGTACTCAGCCACAGGTCATGCAAGACTTTAAGATCAGTATTTGAGCTGGGTCTGTGGTTCTTGGTGCTTTATATAATGGCAGTGAATGGTGACCGGTTTATTAGATTAAAAATAAACACATGCAAACGAGTCCATATCAATAGCCACAGCTCCTGGTGACACACCGAGGTCTTGTAAAGCAAAATCATCCGATTATTTAGTTTGTTTTTAGGGGAAACTCACTTCATTTTGATGCATTATTTCTGAAAACAGCACAATATGTTTTACTCGTCCAAAAAAAGCTTTTTGATTTAAGAATTTTTAGATATTTGGGCTAGAAACGAGTAAGAAATGCATGATTGTTTTAACTGCATGCTTTCATCATCAAAAGCGACCGAATTTATTGTGTGTACTGTCCCTTTAAGGACACTATACAGATCTAAAACTAATTGAACTGAACTTATAAAGGGACAGTTCAGCCAATCATCGTTCACTTTTTACAAACCTGTTTGAGCTTCTTTCCTCTGTTGAACAGAAAAGAAGATATTTAGAAAAATGTTGGGAAAAGGTAACCATTGACTTCCTTAGAAATTTTTGTTCCTACTATGGCTTATTCTTTAACACCTGTTTCTGACATTCTTCAAAATATCTGTCAATAGCAGAGGAAAGAAACTCATAAAGGTTTGGAACCACTAGAGGGAGAGTGAATAGTGAGCATGTGTCAATTGTTTGGTGAACTGACCCTTTAAAGATGAACACACAGATGTTTTGTATTTTGCGACTGTCTGTGACCTGCATCTGTTTATTAGCAGCAGAGTCAGCAGTGAGCCGTCCTGTAGCTTGTGTTTTATGCACTATTGTGATGATATTTGATGTTGATTGTAAGTGTTTTCACTGTCATTTTAAATGTGAATGGATGACATGATATTTATATTCATTGTTTTTTGGCCAGGAGCAATAAAGAACTTTATCTTGCATTATTTTAGAAACATGGAATATATGGAATATGACATGCTTTTATTAAATATGCAACCAAAACTAATAGTGTGTATTCTCAGTCACTGTTGAGGGGCTCGTCAGTGCTAATGACTTTATTTTAGATTATATTTTAACACATATCCTGCTTTATAATGATTTTAAGTCATGATTTTAGTTTTGCTTAATTAGAATGAGGTTTATTTATTTATGGGTATATTGTATTGATGTGTTGTTTTGCGTTGTAAATAGCGCGCATGTTATTATTGCAGTGCACGCGCTCAGGTGTGTTTGTCTCCGGCAGGTGTGTGTCGTGTCTGCACCTGCAGCCGGTCACTGTTCAATTTCCCGGGTTTTCTCGTTTGTTTACTATAATAATCCCGCTGTAATAATAATCTCACACTGATGCGCGAGCGCGTGAGGAGTTCATTAGTCCCGCCTACTCCGCGCGCGCGCTCTGGTATAAATGCGTGTGGAGTTCAAAAACTCAAGTTTTAGTTTAGAAAACGCCGAGCTGATCTGTAACGATGCTGACTGTTATTCGGCGGATCTTCATCATCCAGACCTTCGTCTTCATCACAGCGGAGAAGATCTTCCACAGCAGAGACCATTCAGATGTGCTGAACAACATTCATCAGGCGGAGCTCATCACTGACACGGACACTGCACAGGTCTGTCTGTCTGTTCTAAATCGCACATTTTGTATTTTGCAGTATTTTGTATTACACATTTTTTTTTTTGCAATATCTGCATTGAATAATTTAGATTTTGCAATATTTAATATTCCATATTTGATATTTTTCAATATTTTGCATTGGACATTTTGTTTTTTTTATGTTTTGCATTGCACATTTAGTTTTTTTATATTTTGCATTGCACATTTTTTTTAAATATTTCGCATTGCACATTTTGTTTTTTTATATTTTGCATTGCACATTTTTTTTTTAATATTTCGCATTGCACATTTTGTTTTTTTATATTTTGCATTGCACAATTTTTTTACATTTTGCCTTGCACATTTTATTTTTTTATATTTTGCATTGCACATTTTTTTATATTTTGCATTGCACATTTTGTTTTTTTTTTATATTTTGCATTGCACATTTTGTTTTTTTTATATTTTGCCTTGCACATTTTGTTTTTTTTTTATATTTTGCATTGCACATTTTGTTTTTTTTTTATATTTTGCATTGCACATTTTGTTTTTTTTATATTTTGCATTGCACATTTTGTTTTTTTATATTTTGCATTGCACATGTTTTTTATATTTTGCATTGCACATTTTGTTTTTTAATATTTTGCATTGCACATTTTGTTTTTTTTATATTTTGCATTGCACATTTTGTTTTTTTTTATTTTGCATTGCACATTTTTTATATTTTGCATTGCACATTTTGTTTTTTTATATTTTGCATTGCACATTTTGTTTTTTTTATATTTTGCATTGCACATTTTTTTATATTTTGCATTGCACATTTTGTTTTTTTATATTTTGCATTGCACATTTTGTTTTTTTTATATTTTGCATTGCACATTTTGTTTTTTTATATTTTTCATTGCACTTTTTTATATTTTGCATTGCAAATTTCGTTTTTTTATATTTTGCTTTGCACTTTTTTATATTTTGCATTGCACATTTTGTTTTTTTATATTTTGCATTGCACATTTTGTTTTTTTATATTTTGCATTGTACATTTTGTTTTTTTATATATTTTGCATTCCACATTTTGTATTTTTCAATATTTTGCATTGCAGATTTTATAATTTGCCATATTTTACATTACACAATTTATATTTTGCATTGTTTCTGCTTTGCTCATTTAATATTTTGCAATATTTTGTATTCCATATTTTATATTTTGCATTGCACCTTTAATTTTTTTAGAATCTCTTGCATATTCACTTTGTATTCATTTAAAGTTGAAGTCAGAATTCTCAGCCCCCCTGTTTCTTTTTCCCCCCAATTGTTGTTTAACAGAGAGAAGATTTTTTCAACACATTTTACTAGATATTCTTCAAGACAGCAGTATTCAGCTTAGCGTGACATTTAAAGGCTTCACTAGGGTAATTAGGTTAGCTAGGCAGGTTAGGGTAATTAGGCAAGTTATTGTATAATGATGGTTTGTTCTGTAGATTATCGAAAAATATAGCTTAAAGGGGCTAATAATATTGACCTTTAAAATAGTTCTAAAACTATTTAAAACTGCTTTTATTCTAGCCAAAATAAAACAAATAAGACTTTCTCCAGAAGAACAAATATTATCAGACATACTGTGAAAGTTTCCTTGCACTGTTAAACATCATTTGGGAAATATTTGGGCTAATAAGTCTGACTTCAACTGTATATATTAACATTCACATTTTATATTCTTCTTTATGCATCAGTTTGAGTCTGTGCTCATCTTCATGACTCATGCATGAACAGTAATACTGACAGTGTTTCTCTGTGTTTCTCCAGCGTTTTCTGTCCAAGTATGGCTTCATCAAGGCAGCAGGCAGTGAAGAGTCTCAGCTGTCAGAATCTTCAGGTGATCTGGACTTCAGTCTCTCTCTGGATCTCCATGAAGGAGGAACCACATCCGGCTCCAGCAGCTCTGATCTGCAGTTTGTCTCTGCGCTGAGGGATTTCCAGCGGCTCTCAGATATGCCTGTCACCGGAGTGTTCGACGACGCCACCAAAGCAGCCATGAATAAACCAAGGTTATTACAGTCAGACATTTTTAACTCTCGTTTTTAGTTCTCAAAATTTTTTTTTTTATGAATGGAAAACATGACTGTGTGCTGTTGGGTCGTTTTCATCCACTGAGCTGATTTTGAGTCTTAATTTGACCACAACTTTCTCTGTGTTTCAGCAAATGTGATGATTTTTGCTGCTGACAAATCTTATGTTGACACTAATTTTGGGAAAATGCTTTGAGATTTTTCAAAAGCTCAACAATACACTCTGTCAGATTGACTCCTCTTTGGTGATGTTGCTGCTGTTTTTGCTCCATTGACTTCCATTATAATCTCATTTATTGATTGCAAAGTCATGACAGCAGATAATCATGCATTCTTCGCTGTTGCTGGTTTTAAACCATCAGCCTAAATGAGGGCATCTTCTTTATTCTCCAGTTTTGTCTGTTACTGTCTGTTACTGACTAATCTAGTGTATCTGCACAAATATGTTACTGTAAAACATCCTGTGGAAAATCTGAATGTTAAAATAGAGATCTGTTAGGGGTCGGCTCGTATATGCTGAACACTGCAGTTTTAATTTGCTAAAATAACTTTGTAATAATCCCAGATGTGGCGTTATGGATGACGATCAAGAACTGAAGGACGTCACTGGATCCAACAGCACCAGGAATCAGAGCAGAACTAGCACCAATACATCCCATAATCATGAGCATCAGGTGCGTGAGAAACAACACCTGTCTGCTCTTATGAGTTTCATTTGCATTGTTATGCAAACATAAAATATACGGAACATAACATACCTTATCAAGTATAGAATCAAAACCAGTTGTGAGTATTTTCCTCAATTATTATCGATTCTGTCAGTGATACCTTAAAATGTTACGTTTTTTAATGAATGCATTTCCCACTCAATCAATGTTGAATTATTCTTTTTATTTTCAAAACAGTGTTTTTGTTTTTTAAAAACAGCTTTTTTAATTGCAATTTTAATTTTATAATTTTATATTTTGCAATAATTTGCATTGCACATTTAGTATATTATATTGCACATTTTAGACATTACCACATTTTGCAGTACATATTTAATATTTTTTTTTGCACCTTTTAAATTTTCATTACACATTTTTGCATTGCACGTTTTAAAAATAGCATTTTTAATAGCATTTTTAATCAATTAAAACATTTAAATTAATCTTAGTTAATTTTGTTTAATCTTATTTATGTGTGTAATGTTGGTTTTATTTACTTCAATACTATTTTAAATTTGCTGGAAATCAAATTAGTTTAGTTTAGTTTTTTAAAATTTGTTATTGTACATTTTTAAAGTTTATTTCAGTAATGAAAAAGTTTTTGACCTATATACTGTGCTCAGCATAAATCTCCTTTTTCTATTTCTCAATGAATAACATGATATTTTTATTTTTTAATTTTTTCTTATTTTTGCCAGAAGCAATAAAAAACTTAAATTTGTAATATTTGGGAACATAAATATATGAAATATAGCATGCTTTAAATGCTTAAATATGCAATCAAAATTAATTGTGTTATTCTCAATTATTATTGATGGGTACTTGAGTGTTAATACCCAGAAACAACTTTATTTATACTATATTTTAATGCACATCCTGCTTTGTAATGCTTGTGTATATATAAATATATATATATATATATATATATATATATATATATATATATATATATATATATATATATATATATATATATATATATGTATATATATATATATATATATATGTGTATATATATATATGTATATATATACACATATATATATATACACACACACACATATATATATATATATATATATATATATATATATATATATATATATATATATGTATATACTTTTTTTATTATCATTATTTTTTTATTATTATTTTTAGATTTTATAATGATTTAGATTTTGTTTAACAAGAGTTTCCCTCTGTAGTAAAATGGTCTTTTTCTCCAACATATTAATTTGGGTGTGCTTATTGTTGGACTGTCATCTTAAGGTGTTTTTTGTTAGATCAGTTTCAGTTTTGTTACTGACTTATCTAATGTTAATAAAAAAAAACAACAACATTGCATATGTCTGTTAAAGGCTCCGGTGCGTAAGAAGCGTCACCTGTCTGCTCTTCTGAAGAATACAAAGCTGCAGAAGCGAGATGTGAGCGAGTGGACGGGACACATGGCCTTCTCCAAAAGTGTGCTGAAGTGGCGTCTGATTGGTGAAGGATACAGCAGCCAGCTCTCCATCCAGGAGCAGAAATACATCTTCAGACTGGCCTTCAGAATGTGGAGCGAAATCTCACCGCTGCAGTTCATCGAAGATCTGCACTCACCCCTGGAAAACATCGACATCCGGCTGGGCTTCGGCACGGGTCAGTGAACAAATATACAACCCCAATCAGAAAAAAAAGTTGGGACAGTATTGAAAATGCAAATGAAGTAAGACAGTAGTGATTTCGAAATGTACTTGTGTTTGATTGAAGACAACACAACAGTGGTAAAGTTTTTTTCTTGATTCGAGTCCAAATATCTACATATTCTGAAATGTGCATTATGTAAGATCGACACCCAGTGGTTGAGCTAGGTATTGCACTCCTAGATCAAAACACTTCTTCACTTTTGGTGTGCCGCAGGTCGTCATCTGGGCTGCTCTCAGCGGTTTGACGGCGCTGGTCGAGAGTTTGCTCATGCCTGGTTCCTCGGTGACATTCATTTCGACGATGATGAACATTTCACCGTCCCAAACACAGGGAGCGGCATCAGTCTGCTCAAGGTAATGCAAAACTACACAACAAACACAGATGGTTTGCTGATCAGTGTGTTTCAGAGGAAGCAGATATTATTGTGTGTTCACGCTGCTGAACTGACTGGGTTTTATTCAGGTAGCGGTTCATGAGATCGGCCATGTTTTAGGGCTTCCTCACATTTACCGTCCCGGATCCATCATGCAGCCCAGTTACCTTCCTCAGGATGCCGGCTTCGAAATCGATTGGATGGACCGCAAATCTATCCAGAGGCTGTACGGTGAGCGTGTACTATTGCAATATCGCTATATTTTGCATTCCACATTTTGCACTTTGCATTGCTTATTTGATACTTTATCAATCTTTTTTTTTATATTTTGCATTGTGTTTTTTTATTTTTTATTTTTTATTTTGCATTGCATATTTTGTGTTTTGCATTATATTTTTTTTGCATTGCATATTTTATATTTTGCATTTTACAATATCTTCCATTGTAAATTTTGGAATATTTTTATTGCACATTTTGTATTTTCCATTGCACATTTTGCCATATTTTGTAATGGACATTTTATATTTTAGAATATTTTCTATTGTGCGTTTTATATTGTGCATTGAGTTTTTTTAATCACAATTTTTTTTATTTTGCATTGCATATTTTATATTTTGCCATATTTACATGGAATATTTTGTATTTTGCATTATTTTAAATGTAAATGTATTTTCCATTGCACATTTGTATATTTTGCATTGTTTTTATTTTGCATTGCATATTTTGTAGTTTGCAATATTATTCATTGCATATTTCAAAATGTGCAGTATTTGGCATTGCACATTTACTATTTTGCATTGCTCCTTTTAAAATAGATTTTGCATTGCAAATATAGTAATTTTGTTAAACATTTTGTATTTTCCATTGATCATTTTAGATTTTGCTATTTTTCCATTGCACATTTTTCATGTTGCAATATTTTGCATTGTGCATTTTGCAGTTTTTTTATTTTGTATTGCATTTTTCCATTGTACATTTTAGATTTTGGCCTTTTTTGTAATTTAAAAATACCATGTAAGAATATTTTGCATTGTGTTTTTTATTTTGCATTGCATAATTTATATTATAAATGTATTTCCCATTGCATAATTTGTATGTTGCCATATTTTGCATTGCACATTTAGTATTTTGCATTTCTCATTTTAGATTTTGTCATCTTTTGCACTGCACATTTAATATTTTGCTATATTTTTCATCGTGTTTTTTATTTTATTTTGTGTCACATATTGTGTTGGTTGCAATTTTATTTTTAAATTAGCAGTATCTTGCATTGCACATTTACTATTTTGCATTGCTCTGTTATTATAGATTTTAAATAGCAAATTTAGTGTTTTATAGTAATCTTATTACATATTTTGTATTTTCCATTGATTTAGATTTTGCCTTTTTTCTAATGTACATTTTATAGGTATTGTGCAATTTATATTTTGCATTGTGCATTTTGTATTTTGCTTTTTTTTTTTTAATTTTGCATTGCATATTTTTTATTTTGCATTGCTCATTTTATATTTTGACAAATTTTACACAGCATTTTTATGGCACAATTTGTATTTTCTATTACTTATTTTAGATTTTGCAATATTTTGTGATGTGTTTTGCCATACTTTGCATATTTTTAGTTCATTATCTTTTTGGCTTAGTCCCTTTATTACTCAGGGGTTGCCACAAACCCACGCCATCATGGAGAGAACACTTTGCATATTTTGCTATATGTTTCATTGCACATTTTGCATTATTGAAGTGTCAATGAGATTTTTTTTGAAAGTAAATGAAATAGTGTAGCTGCAGATGAACTGTTTCTGTGGAGTTCACCCCATAAAGTCATTGGTCCACCCTTTACACAGCACCTCCACGTTTTCTGAATTTGATTATAATGTACTAACCTGCTTTAACATGGTTTTCTAATAGTTTTGTGTGTGTTTATCTGTCTCAGGAGTGTGTACGGGTCGCTTCAGCACCGTGTTTGATTGGATCAGAAAGGAGCAGACGCCGTACGGTGAGGTGGTGGTGCGTTTTAACACATACTTCATGCGGGACGGCCTGTACTGGCTCTACGAGAACCGCAATAACAGGACGCGTTACGGGGACCCAGTGGCGGTGAAGGTGGGCTGGCACGGGCTGCCCTCTGGGGGTGTGGATGCTTATGTGCACGTCTGGAACAGAAAAACAGATGTTGTCTACTTCTTTAAAGGTACTTATTTACTTCTTTTTTTGTATGCCATTTTTTTCATGATATATTTATATTATGCAATATACAATTGTATTTTGCAAATAAAATTATTGTTCATTGTTGCATTTTAGATTTTATTTTTGATTATTTTGCATTATATATTTGCATAGGTTACATTTGTAAAGTGCATGATTTCCCATTCCCAAGTGTTTTTGTGCTACTTTTTTATTATTATTATTATTATTATTATTATTATTATTATTATTATTATTTTATCTTTGGCATGATTTTGTATTTGTATTATTATTATTAATATAATTTTTTTCATGACTTTGCATGATTATAATAATAATAATAATTATTATTATTATTTGCATGATTTAGCATTTATTTTATTATTATTATTATTATTAATAACAATAATAATAATAATAATATTTTATTAATATTTTTGCATGATTTAGCATTTATATTATTATTATTATTATTAAAAATTTTGCATGATTTTGCATTTGAATTATTATTATGATTATTATTTTTTTATTTTATTTACTTTGCATTTGTATTATTATTATTTTATTTAGTTTTTTTGCATGATTTTGTTTTTGTATTATTATTGTTATTATTATTATTATTATTACATTTTTTGCATTATTTTGCATTTGTATTAGTATTTTTTTTATTAATATTATTATTTATTATTGTTATTGTTTTTGCATTGTGCATTTTATATTTTGCATCACAGATTTCTTATTTTGCACAATTTAACATGTTGTATTTGGCACTATTTTTCATTGCTCTTGTTGTATTTTGCAGCTTGCGTGTGATCCTTCATGATATCAGAATTGTTTGCTATCACATATGCATAAGCATTATTTGAGCAGTGTGATAAAGGGTGAATGTGTGCATGTTTCAGGTATGCAGTACTGGCGTTATGACAGTGAGAATGATCATGTGTTCAGTCATGCTCCAGACGGACGCTTGTATCCTCGTCTGATCTCTGAAGATTTCCCCGGTGTATCTGGACCGCTGGACACGGCGTACTACGACAGAAGAGACGCTCACATCTACTTCTTCAAAGGCTCACAGGTAATGCATTTCAACACGTCTGGAATTGGTTTTATTTTATAGATTACTCAAAGGTGCAAAGATCGAGAGTCTGACCACAAGAGTGCTTAACAGTCAGGGACGGCATCGTACAATGAAGAATATAAAAACTGCCACCAGAAACATCCACACAAATATGAAATATGATCAGCTCTAGGAAGGCGACATGGTAAAACAGAGGTGAGCACTGTGGTCTCACAGCAAGAAGGTCTCTGGTTCGAGTCCCAGCTGGGTCAGTTGGTGTTTCTGTGTGGAGTTTGCATGTTCTCCCCGTGTTGGTGTGGGTTTCCTCCGGGTGCTCCGGTTTCCCCCACAGTCCAAACACATGCGCTATAGGGGAAGTGATCAACTACACTGGCCGTAGTGTATGAGTGTGTGTGTGTGAGAGAATAAGTGTGTATGGGTGTTTCCCAGTACTGGGTTGCAGCTGGAAGAGAATCCGCTGTGTAAAACATATGCTGGAATAGTTGTTGGTTCATTCCACTAATAAATATGCAACTAAGCTGAAGGAAAATGAATGAATAAACTTTAACTGTTAAAAGTTATTAGTTAATTAGTTAAAGTAATTATGCTGTATATAAACATAGTTAACCTGCAGTTATAGTGTTTGTACACTGTCAAAATATCCATAAATGAGCAGTTTTTCATATTCTGTGATTGATGTTTTTATTTTTCTTCATTCATTTCTGCTTTAGTGCTGCATTATGGGGTCTTGATCTTTCCTCCAACAGATTTTAACCCTAAAGAGTTTGTAATAAGTGTGTTTTCTGCACATCTGTAACAGTGCGCAGTGCTGTATTGTGTGTGTCTGAACACATCGAGTATAAACCAGGCTTTAGGCAGTGGAAATGCAGGCCAGATAAAGGTAAAGGTGACCAGTACCGACCTGTGCTGTATCGTACTGCACCACTCAGTGGAAACAGGCCAACATATGAGGAGTTCAAATGCAAAAACCTGTAAGTGCCACCTGAAATTTTATTCTAAAATGACCATTTTTCTGAGACCCCTTTTGTTTTCGTTTACTTATTTCACAATAAAGGCAATGAAAATAACACATTAATTGAAATAAAGGAAAATTATTCAACTTATACCTAGGATCTTGAGAAAAATGCTAATTATAGGAGAACATTCAGATGGCACTTTTCATATACAAATTCTGAAATGTGCATTATGTAAGATCGACACCCAGTGGTTGAGCTAGGTATTGCACTCCTAGTTCAAAACACTTCTTCACTTTTGATGTGCCGCAGGTCGTCATCTGGGCTGCTCTTAGAACTCTTCATATGCTCTTCTTAAATGTCTGGGTAAAAAACAACAACTTTTCCCCTTCTGAACACAATATATTTTATTCAATTCAATTCAATTCAGCTTTATTTGTACAGCGCTTTTACAATGTAGATTGTGTCAAAGCAGCTTCACATAAATGGTCATAGTAACTGGAACAGTGTGGTTCAGTAACTGGAACAGTGTGGTTCAGGTTTTAGTGTTTAAGTTCAGTTCAGTTCAGTTCAGCTTAGTTCAGTGTGATTTAATCATTACTGAGAGTTCAAACACTGAAGAGCAAATTCATCGATGCGTAGCTCTACCAATCCTGAACCATGCGAGGCAGTGGCGACAGCGGAGAGGGAAAAAAAACTTCACCTGATGGGAGTGAAGAGAAAAAAACCTTGAGAGAACCAGACTCAGTTGGGCACGACCATTTTAATTTCTCCGCTGGCCAAAAGTTTTTACAGGCCAAAAATTTTACTTTGAGAAACATTAATAATATTTTGCAGCAGTGAACATGTCAGGCTGAATAATTCAAATTGACTTCTGCCGTCTGCATTAGTTTCAAAAACACTCATTTATTTACAATTGAAAACGGCGTCTTTGGTGATTTTTTTTCTGCTGGAGAAACTGCTGTCCTAAAACAAAACTTAAATAAAAAACCTCACACTTACCTTTGGAACGGTATTACCAACGCAATCTCACGGCAATTCGTAACTTTTTAATTTTAGTGGCTAATTCATATAAATTTAGTTTGTATACAATTTAGTACGATTTGCTCATCACCCAATGATGGTTGGGGTCAGGGGTGGGGTTGGGTGCCACGCCTCCTTTTTTAAAATCGTATATTTTCGTACGACTAAACTCATACACAAACTCGTACGAATTAGCCACTAAATTAAATACTTATGTTTCGTCGTGAGATCAGGCTGGTATTACAGGACATTTTGGCGGTTTTAAAACCTTGACTTTTCCAAACCGCGGTATACCTTGAAAATGTTTATCGTCCCATATAGTGATGTCTGTCTGTGCATATTCAGTGTTATACAGTAAGTGCAATATGAATATTGCCATTAAAGGCAATAAAAATAACATATTAATCGACATAAAGGGGAAATTACTCAACTTATACCTAGGATCTTGTGAAAAATGCTAACTATAGGAGAAAATTCAGATGGCACTTAGAGGTTTTGCATCTAAACTCTTCATATGCTCTTAAATGTCTGGGTAAAAAACAACAACTTTTCCCCTTCTGAACACAATATATTTTACTTTGAGAAACATTAATAATATTTTGCAGCAGTGAACATGTCAGGCTGAATAATTCAAATTGACTTCTGCCGTCTGCATTAGTTTCAAAAACACTGATTTATTTACAATTGAAAACGGCGTCTTTGGAGATTTTTTTTCTGCTGGAGAAACTGCTGTCCTAAAACAAAACTTAAATAAAAAACCTCACACTTACCTTTGGAACGGTATTACCAACGCAATCTCACGGCAATTCGTAACTTTTTGATTTAGTGGCTAATTCATATAAATTTAGTTTGTATACAATTTAGTACGATTTGCTCATCACCCAATGATGGTTGGGGTCAGGGGTGGGGTTGGGAGCCACGCCTCCTTTTTTAAAACCGTATATTTTCGTACGACTAAACTCTTACACAAACTCGTACGAATTAGCCACTAAATTAAATACTTTTGTTTCGTCGTGAGATCAGGCTGGTATTACAGGACATTTTGGCGGTTTTAAAACCTTGACTTTTCCAAACCGCGGTATACCTTGAAAATGTTTATCGTCCCATATAGTGATGTCTGTCTGTGCATATTCAGTGTTATACAGTAAGTGCAATATGAATATTGCCATTAAAGGCAATAAAAATAACATATTAATCGACATAAAGGGGAAATTACTCAACTTATACCTAGGATCTTGTGAAAAATGCTAATTATAGGAGAAAATTCAGATGGCACTTAGAGGTTTTGCATCTAAACTCTTCATATGCTCTTAAATGTCTGGGTAAAAAACAACAACTTTTCCCCTTCTGAACACAATATATTTTACTTTGAGAAACATTAATAATATTTTGCAGCAGTGAACATGTCAGGCTGAATAATTCAAATTGACTTCTGCCGTCTGCATTAGTTTCAAAAACACTGATTTATTTACAATTGAAAACGGCGTCTTTGGAGATTTTTTTTCTGCTGGAGAAACTGCTGTCCTGAAACAAAACTTGAATAAAATAAAAAAACCTCACACTTACCTTTGGAACGGTATTACCAACGCAATCTCACGGCAATTCGTAACTTTTTGATTTAGTGGCTAATTCATATGAATTTGTACAATCGAATTCGTACAATTTAGTACGATTTGCTCATCACCCAATGACGGTTGGGGGTCAGGGGTGGGGTTAGGTGCCACGCCTCCTTTTTAAAATTCGAATTCGTACAATTTAAATTTAGTATGATTTGCTCATCACCGAATGACTGTTGGGTTCAGGGGTGGGGTTGGGTGCCACGCCTCTTTTTTAAAAATCGTTTATTTTCGTACGACTGAACTCGTACACAAACTCGTACGAATTAGCCACTAAATCAAATACTTACGTTTCATTGTGAGATCAGGCTGGTATTACAGAATACCTCACGGCAATTCGTAACTTTTGGATTTAGTGGCTAATTCATATGAATTTGTACGATCGAATTCGTACAATTTAGTAAGATTTGCTCATCACCCAATGACGGTTGGGGTCAGGGGTGGGGTTAGGAGCCACGCCTCCTTTTTTAAAATCGTATATTTTCGTACGACTGAACTTATACACAAATTCATACGAATTAGTCACTAAACTAATTAATAAATAATAATAATTCATTTTATTTGTAAATGGCGCCTTTCAAGACACCCAAGGTCCCCTTACAATAAGCATCAACAGCCAACGAATTAAACATTACTAAAACAATTATTGACCAAACCGATTAAAACACAATAGCGAATATAAAAAGACATGATAAAAAATTGTTAAAGAAAAAGCTGCTTAAAAAGATGGGTCTTTAGACGGGATGTAAAAGTGTGAAGACTATCACTGCTCCTTAGATCTAGCGGAAGCGAGTTCAATAGCCGAGGAGCCATGGAGCTGAAGGATCTGTCTCAGAGATCAGGCTGGTATTACAGGACATTTTGGCGGTTTTAAAACCTTGACTTTTCCACACCGCGGTATACGTTGAAAATGTTTACCGTCCCATATAGTGATGTCTGTGTGTGCATATTCAGTGTTATACAGTAAGTGCAATATGACTCTGCAGGTGTTCAGGTTTGATGTGCGCATGCGCCGTTTGGCTTCTTCTTCTCCACAAGAGATGACGGAGGTTTTTCCAGCCATAGTGTCCGGTGATCATCCTGTGAGGAGTCTGGACGCCGCGTACTTCTCCTACACACACAACACAGTGTTCCTGCTGAAGGGCTCGCTGTTCTGGAGAGTGTTGAGCGGGAAAGAGCGCAGGCGGAGGGCTTTTCTCCCAATGAACGGCCTGCTGGCTCACAGGCGCGTGCATGAGCAGTGGTTCGACATCTGTGACGTTCACAGCTCATCTCTGAGGACCACGCGCAGGAGATGAAGAGGAAGAGTGAGATACACTTCAACTTATAAGACTTACGCTTCAGGTTTTACCTTTACTTTACTCTTTAATGGGAAGCTATTATGCAGAAATGACTACAAGGGGTGTGTGTGTCAGCAGTGTGTGAGTATCTCCAGTCTCTAATGCTCAACAGGAATTAATTGTATTTATTATGATCAGACAGTGCAGAAACACTTTGATTGACATTCTCCCTTTGTACGTGTCATCAGAAGTGGAAAGCCCCGCCTACTAGTCTCCCTCATTAGCATAAACAGCAGCCCTGAGTGAGAAGCAGCCGTCTGTCCATTCGCCATTAGAGTGTTTGAGCTGTCAAAGAGTATTGAGTGTTTAGGAAGTCATAGCCGTCTGTAGCTCCGCCCTCTTCTGAAAAAACAAACAAACACACATCTCATTTGCATTTAAAGCGACAGTCACCAAAATTAGGATCAAAGCCTGAAAGGGTCAGTTTCAGAGCGCTGGAGAACCTTATCTGTGTGCTATTCTCAGCTCAGACTCAAACACACACACACACACACACACGAGAGAGACAGCAGAGACGTATTCGCAGCTTGTAAAAAGGTGCAGAATAGGTCAGCTTTAAAGTCAGCATGAAATCCAATTGTTTATTTTACTAGTGCCCATTGTTAAATCTGATGCATATCATTATATGCGAATAACATATAGGACATAAAAGTTCATATTTGAGTTTCATATTACATATATAAAATGTCATCTATGCAACATATATTTCGAAATATAGCAAAAATGGCTGTTTACATGTGTTTTTCCACCCTTTGAATAGCATATATGCACGTAAATATGCTCAAATATATTAGATATGATGTCATATGTGTGCTCATATATGGCCATTTTTAATTCTATAATAATATAAGCATTATTATATTATTATATAATACATTACGTTATATAATATATTGAGCATCTACAGTGCATCTGGAGAGTATTGATAGCGATTCACTTATTCCACATTTGTTTATGTGACAGCCTTATTCCTAAATGGATTAAACTTATTGATTTCCTCAACATTCTTCACACAATCCCCCATAATGACAGTGTGAAGAGAGAGTTTTTGAAATTGCTGCATATTTATTAAAAATAAAACACCTGTAAAATCACCTGTACATCAGTATTCACAGGCTTTGCTCAATACTTTGTTGATGCACCTTTGGCAGCGATTACAGCAGGGGTCACCAATCTCTGTCCTGGAGGGGCAGGTGTCCCTGCAGGGTTTAGCTGTAACTTGCTTTAACCCATCTGCTTGGATGTTTCAACTATACCTAGTAAGACCTTGAGTAGCTGTTCAGGTGTGTTTGATTAGGGTTGGGGCTAAGATCTGCAGGACACCAGCCCTTCAGGAACAAGTTTGGTGACCCCTGGATTACAGCCTCAAGTCTTCTTGAATATGACGCCACAAGCTCTGCACACCTGTCTTTGGGAATGTTTGCCCGTTCCTCTTTGCAGTTCCTCTCAAGCTCTATCAGGTTGGATGGGAAGTGATGGTGTGCAGCCATTTTCAGATCTCTCCAGAGATGTTCAATTGGATTTAGGTCTGGGCTCTGGCTGGGCCACTCAAGGACATTCACCGAGTTGTTGTTGTTGTGCCGCTCCACTGATATGTTGGCAGTGTGCTTTGTCATTGTCCTGCTGGAAGATGAAGCGTCGCCCCAGTCTGAGGTGGAGAGCACTCTTGTGCAGGTCTTCATTCAGGATGTCTCTGTACATCGCTGCATTC
The DNA here is from genome assembly GCF_052040795.2 of Danio rerio. Classification (NCBI taxonomy): domain Eukaryota; kingdom Metazoa; phylum Chordata; class Actinopteri; order Cypriniformes; family Danionidae; genus Danio; species Danio rerio. The sequence goes on along the minus strand of NC_141032.1, from coordinate 51,582,739 downwards.
ATCTTTCCCTCTATCCTGACTAGTCTTCCAGCTCCTGCTGCTGAAACACATCCCCACAGCATGATGCCAACACCACCATGCTTCACTGTAGGGATGCTGTTAGCCTGCTGATGAGCGCCGCCTGCTGTTCTCCACACGTAACGCCTGGCGTTCACTCCAAACAGTTCAGTTTGAGTCTCATCAGAGCAGAGAGTTTAGTTTCTGATGCTCTGAGAGTCCTTCAGATGGTGAACTCCAGG
>NC_141032.1:51510000-51577500 GCF_052040795.2 Danio rerio | reverse complement strand
TATACACTCTCATTCACACACACACACACACACACTACGGTCAGTGTAGTTGATCAGTTCCCCTATAGCGCATGTGTTTGGACTGTGGGGGAAACCGGAGCACCCGGAGGAAACCCACACCAACATGGGGAGAACATGCAAACTCCACACACACAGAAACACCAACTGACCAAGCTGGGACTTGAACCAGCAACCTTCTTGCTGTGAAGCGATTATGCTAACCACTGAGCCACCATGTCGGCCCTTTTAAGTATCCATTCATTCATTTTCTTTTCGGCTTAGTCCCTTTATTAATCTGGGCTCGCCACAGCGGAATGAACCGCCAGCTTATAAAGCACATGTTTTCAGCTGCAACCCTTGACTGGGAAACCTGTGCACACTCATTCGCACACACACTCATACACTATGGACAATTTGGCTTACCCAATTCCTCTATAGCGCATGTGTTTGGACTGTGGGGCAACACAGGGAGAACTCCACGCAGAAATACCAACTGACCTGGCCGAGGCTCGAATTAGCGACCTTTTTGCTGTAAGGTAACAGCACTACTGCGCTCCTGGGCTGCCCATTTAAATATTGTACATTCTAATATAGTGAGCGAGGCAGTGGCGCAGTAGGTAATGCTGTCGCCTCACAGCAAGAAGGTCGCTGGTTCGAACCTCGGCTCAGTTGGTGTTTCTGTGTGGAGTTTGCATGTTCTCTCTGCCTTTGCGTGGGTTTCTTCCGGGTGCTCCCACACAGTCCAAACACATGCGGTACAGGTGAATTGGGTAGACTAAATTGTTCGTAGTGTATGGGAGTGTGTGTGGATGTTTCCCAGAGATGGGTTTCGGCTGGAAGGGCATCCGCTGCGTAAAAACTTGCTGGATAAGTTGGCGGTTCATTCCGCTGTGGTGACCCCGGATTAATAAAGGGACTAAGCCGACAAGAGAATTGAATGAATGAATGACATTCTAATATAGCAATAGCTGGTATAGCTGGTAAATTAGTTTCTGCTATATACCGCTATGCACATCTCATTCAAGTACAAGCATCTCTTGATCATGTAAATGCTAACACCTGCACCTCTGAAGATAAAATATTCAATATTTGTCCTCCATATTCTCACTATAAAAGACTAAATGAGCAGTAAAACCTTGATGGAGCAAATATGTTCATGCTAATTTAAAAAAATATTTGGTCTGAAGGCTAACTTAGCTGTTTCTTTAATGATGATGATGATGATGATGATGAAGGGTTTAAGTGAGTCTGGTGAAGGTCAGAGATTCAGACCGGACTGAACAGAGCTTCATTTCCCTGTTCTCAGTTCAGTAAATGCGATCATGTGTTTGTGCTGAATGAAGTGAACCGATAAAGCTCTGTTGACCCATTTATCTGAGAGAAATGACCCGTCGAGTCTTCAGTGTTCAGACGGTCTGTGCAGGACAGATAACAACGTAATGATGACAGCCAATGAGAGTCATCCAGAAACACGGCATTATTATCAGAGAGGTCAGACACTGAGGCCTGGCTCACAGTCTCTGCTCTAATTCATCCCTAATGTGTTCAGTCGGGTAGAGTTCGGGACTCTGTGCAGGCCAGTCCAGTGTCTTCACACCCAACCTCCCCGTTAATGACTATATAGAGGAATACCCAGACTATTCCCACAAAGTTGGGAGAATGAAATTGTCTCAAATGCTGGTGTAAATGGTTGCTCCAGATGGAGAAGCATGATTGGTCGCTCTAGAAGAAGAAAATTGGTTGGTCACTCCAGACTGAGAAATGTAATTGGTCACTTTAGATGGAGAAGCGTCGTGAGTGAGAGATTGGTTGCTCCAATTGGTTGATTGATTGGTTGCTCCAATCCAATCTTCATTTGGAGCACCCGGATGGTTGCTCCAAATGGAGAACCATGATTGGTCGCTCCAGACAATAATTATTGATTGGTCACTCCAGATGGAGAAACTTGATTGGTCACTCCAGATAGTGAAACTGGATTGGTTGCTCTGGATAAAGAAGCATAATTGGTCGCTCCAGACAGTGACTCTTGATTGGTCGCTCCAGATGGAAAAGCTTGATTGGTCGCTCCAAATGGAGAAGAATGATTGGTTGCTCCAAACAGAAAAGCGTGATCGGTCAACCCAAATAGAGATTTGTGATTGGTCACTCCAGACAATGAATCTTGATTGATCACTCCAGATGAAGCATAATGGGTCACTCCAGACAGAAAAGCTTGATTGGTTGCTCCAGACAATGAATCTTAATTGTTTGCTCAAGTTGGAGAAGCATGATTGGACGCTCCAGACAGTGAATGTGATTGGTTGCTCCAGATAAAGAAGCTTGATTGGTAGCTCCAAATGGAGAAGCATGATTGGTTGCTCCAGACAGTAAATCTTGATTGGTCGCACCAGATGAATAACCTTGATTGGTTGCTCCAGACAGTGAATCCTGATTGGTTGCTCCAAACAGAGAAGTGTAATTGGTCAATCCATACAGAGAGTTGGGGTTGGTTGCTCCAGACAGAGAAGCTTGATTTTTTGCTCCAAATGGAGAAGCATGATCAGTGGCTCAGTGGTTAGCACTGTGACTTCACAGCAGGAAGGTCTCTGGTTCGAGTCCCGGCTGGGTCAGTTGGCGTTTCTGTGTGGAGTTTGCATGTTCTCCCCGTGTTGGCGTGGGTTTCCTCCACAGCCCAAACACATGCGCTATAGGGGAATTGATGAACTTAATTGGCTGTTGTGAATGAGTGTGTATAGGTGTTTTCCAGTGCTGGGTTGCAGTTGGAGAGGCATACATTGCATGAAACATTTGCTGGAATAGTTGGCGGTCCACTCCACTGTGTTTCCTTTATCATTATATAATCAGAAAAGGAAAGCTTCACTAATCCTCCCATGATATTTGAGGTGTGCTATAGAGACGATACTCTGCATCATTGGTCTGTTGTCATCATTGACTCTATCAGAGCGGTGTTGAAGAGGCCCAGAGGAACACAGATATGGATTAATCTGACGGCTGTCTTCATTAAAAATGTAGATGACAGAAGACGCCTGTGAATAATTGATGTCAGCTGTACTTGAGCTTATAATAAATACTCGCGCTCCACTCGTCTGACACATTTAACATGATGCATGTAGAGGATGATGATGATGATGAAGTCTGCTTTCAGAGATGCTTGTATATAACAATACATCTGTAGTGATTATTAAACTGTGGACACTCACACACCGCGTGCGCTTGAGGAGGAGGAGGAGGAGGAGGAGGGTCTTTATTCCTGCTTATTCTTCAAATACGTTTATACAGACAATGCAACATGCCACAGTTTATTTCTCACTTTGCTTATGTCAGATTTATTACTGTGTGTGTGTGTGTGTGTGTGTGTGTGTGTGTGTGTGTGTGTGTGTGTGTGTGTGTGTGTGTGTGTGCGCGTCTGTGTGCTGTTTATGATGATAATATAATATGATTCATAGTCATGCACAGGGAACACAATTTATTTAACCAGGACTGATATGAACATAAGAAGATGCTGCTCTGAGAGACTGATGTGTTTGAGCATTAAGCAGAACCTCATAATCTGAACTCCGTTTACCACAGTAAATGTTGTGGTGATTCTACAGTTGCTATGGTAACACAACAACTATAGTAATTGATCTGTTGTGGTGATTCTACAGTTGCTATGGTAACACAATAACTATAGTAATTGATCTGTTGTGGTGATTCTACAGTTGCTATGGTAACACAATAACTATAGCAATTGATCTGTTGTGGTGATTCTACAGTTGCTATGGTAACACAATAACTATAGCAATTGATCTGTTGTGGTGATTCTACAGTTGCTATGGTAACACAATAACTATAGTAATTGATCTGTTGTGGTGATTCTACAGTTGCTATGGTAACACAATAACTATAGTAATTGATCTGTTGTGGCGATTTTACAGTTGCTATGGTAACGCAATAACTATAGTAATTGATCTGTTGTGGTGATTCTACAGTTGCTATGGTAACACAATAACTATAGTAATTGATCTGTTGTGGCGATTTTACAGTTGCTATGGTAACGCAATAACTATAGTAATTGATCTGTTGTGGCGATTTTACAGTTGCTATGGTAACGCAATAACTATAGTAATTGATCTGTTGTGGCAATTCTACAGTTGCTTTGGTAACACAATAACTATAGTAATTGATCTGTTGTGGTGATTCTACAGTTGCTATGGTAACACAATAACTATAGCAATTGATCTGTTGTGGTGATTCTACAGTTGCTATGGTAACACAATAACTATAGTAATTGATCTGTTGTGGTGATTCTACAGTTGCTATGGTAACACAATAACTATAGTAATTGATCTGTTGTGGCGATTTTACAGTTGCTATGGTAACGCAATAACTATAGTAATTGATCTGTTGTGGTGATTCTACAGTTGCTATGGTAACACAATAACTATAGTAATTGATCTGTTGTGGCGATTTTACAGTTGCTATGGTAACACAATAACTATAGCAATTGATCTGTTGTTGTGATTCTACAGTTGCTATGGGAACACAACAACTATAGTAATTGATCTGTTGTGGTGATTCTATAGTTGCTATGGTAACAATAACTATGGTAATATAAACAAATGAGCCAATACTGTAGTTTTCTACAACTATAGGGTATATTATACTACAATACACCAAAGTTTACTGTAGTAAAAGCTAAAGTACACAACAGTATGTATCAGAGTTTATCACTTCGCAATAGTTAAAACAGTATGCGGCTGGAGCAATAATTAATAAAGACGTGTAAATCCTATAATATATACAGTATAATACACACTAGAATATGGGTTAAAACACAAATATATCATATTTACTATAATTGCATGTTTGTGTTTTCTGAACATTCTGCAACAAGTGGCATTTATAAAAACAACACACACAAATCCACAATAAAACAGTAAAGTTTGCATTAAATATCAAAAATGTGTTGAGAAGGTTATTAAAGAGCAGATCACACACGGGTTTAGCTTTACGCATGATTGCATCATTACCAGTTATTTTTAAATGATTCACGCAAAGTCTTATAAGTTTGAATGTAGTAATATTTTATTCGCCGTGTGTGCGCGCGCGCGCGCGTGTGTGTGAGTGTGTGTGTGTGTGTGTGTGTGTGTGTGTGTGTGTGTGTGAGGTGGGCGGGGGGTTATGTCATTGGTTTGGGTGACTCGAGACCCCGCCTTGATATAGAATATTTTATGTGTGTGTGTGTGTGTGTGTGTGTGTGTGTGTGTGTGTGTGTGTGTAAGTGAGAGAAAGTGTGTGTGTGTGTGTGTGTGGTGAAAGCGAGAGTGAGGAAGAGCGGAACATAAACAGTAGTCCCCGGCGGTGCTCGCTCTGCGCACCGGAGCCGCTGAATTCGCTGTGGATATTTCTCCGGTGGTGACGATGAAGTTTTTCGGCGCTGTTTGAAGGTGTGTGTGTGTGTGTGTGTGTGTGTGTGTGTGTTTGTGTGCGAGAGCTGGACGCGGATCCTGGAGGAGGAGGATGAGCTCTTAAACTCACCACTGACTGACATCGGCCATTACCGGTAAGAGCACCGGCACCGATCCGCTCTGATCGGGTTTGATTGAGGCTTATTCATGTGAACGGGATTGATCGGTTTTACGGCGTGTTTCGAATCTGTGTGTGTTTGGCTCGCTGCACAACCAGTGTGTGTGTTTATATGTGTATGAATGTGTGTGCTGTGTGTGCGTGTGTATGTGCGTGCGCTGTAGCCTTATGAACTATTTGTAATGTTAAGAATTTGGAAAACCCAGATAAAGATGTTTTTTTCTGATGTTGTTGTTGTTGTAATAATAATATTAATAATACAAAATCCAGAAGATTTTAACAGTGTTAATGCACATTCAGATCTAAATAATGCTTCTTACAGTATTAATATAAATTTTGATAAGTTTTATTGACATTTTGCTAAAGTGGCAAATAGTGCCGATACTATTATTTATTGATTCATCCATTCATTCATCATCATCATTATTATTATTAATAATAATAATTATGAATTATTATTATTATTTTATTTTTTGCATGATTTTGCATTTGTATTATTATTATTATTATTATTATTATTATTGTTATTATTATTATTATTATTATTGAGTCTTGCTATAGCTTTATCATGTGTAATTTCTGGCAGTTCTGCATTATCTTGTAGTTTTTGAATCACCATGTGATTGATGATGCTGATGCTGAGTATTTACGTTAAAACTGTTGAATTATTTCAATTATAATTTGATAAAATGTGGAAAAATCCAAACATTGGGTTAAATTTGGTGATTAAATACATTTAATAAAAAAATTAACCCAGTTTGTTTTGAAAATTAAATTGAAGTTACCCAGCATTTTTAGTGTAGAAATTATAAAATTATGCACAGGATTGATTGACTGACACGGTGGCGCAGTGGTCTCACGGCAAGAAGGTCTCTGTTTCTGTGTGGAGTTTGCATGTTCTCTCCGTGTTGGCGTGGGTTTCCTCCGGGTGCTCCGGTTTCCCCCACAGTCCAAGTACTTGCACTGTAGGGGAACTGATCAACTACATTAACCATGTGTGTGAATGAGTGTGTATGGGTGTTTTCCCAACACTGGGTTGCAGCTGGAAGAGCATCTGCTGTGTAAAACATATGCTGGAATCGTTTTCGGTTCATTCCGCTGTGGCGACCACTGATGATTAAAAGGGACTAATCTGAAGGGAAATAAATGTGAATAGTTTGGTCAGGTCTGTGTCAGTGGTTTGGTTGTGTTTAACTGGTAACTGAGATGAATTCAGATGTTTAGTGCTTGTAGAGGAACTGCAGGTTTGTAGTTTGTAGTAGTGTGTGAACAACTCCTGATGAGACTGTAGTGATGCTGATCTGATTAGTGTAAATGAGTCATTCTTTTGAGTTGATTCCTTTAAATGAATCTTTTGGGGGTTCAGTCTATTAAAGAGTCTTTTTAAAGTCTTTTTTTGGAAAACAAAAACAAATATAAATTCAAGAACAACATTTTAATTTTGTAGTCTTGGTGCTGCTGACTTTCATATTTCTTTTTTCAGATTAAGTTTTCATCAAAATCCGGAAACCGTTTCTGGGTTTTTTGTGTAGGCCTGTATTTTACAGTTCTTTAGAAATACTCAAAAATGCGTCTGTCAGTGTTTTCAAACTATTCTATTTGATTTACCAAAGTCACACAAGGGGTCACATCCATAACGCAGAGATGTCACATACAAAACTACACTTTTTCCTCATAAATGTGAAAATATTACGTAAAATAAAACCATGTTTGTTCTGTAGAGAGCCAGCTCTTATCCTCTTGATTATCATGTTTTCTTTCAGGTTGTGCTGTTTAATTCACAGAATTTCTACTAAGTATGCTGTATACTGTAAACTCACTTTTTTGTCACATCCATATTGCATCTTTATTTTCTTCATATATAATGTTAACATATACTCTCTATGCAAATTTATGTTTTGAGTTTTTACTGCAAATGTCACATCTATAACGCTGAAATCATATATTTTAATTTAATTTAATTTAATTTAATTTTAATTTAATTTAATTTAATTTACTTTAATTTAATTTAATTTAATTTAATTTAATTTAATTTAATTTAATTTAATTTAATTTAATTTAATTTAATTTAATTTTATTTTATTTAATTTTATTTTATTTTATTTTATTTTATTTTATTTTATTTTATTTTATTTATTTTATTTTATGTTATTTTATTTATATATTTATTTATTTATGCATTTATTTATTTTATTTTATTTTGTTTTTTATTTTATTTTATTTTATTTTATTTTATTTTATTTTATTTTATTTTATTTTATTTTATTGCAGGGTAAAGATTAATTGCATCCAAAATAAAGGTTTGTGCCATATAAATGCACACATGCATGTATATATTTAAGAAAATGTTTATTTATATTTAGATATAAAATATATGTGCATATGTTGCAAACTATACATAAATTTAATTGTCTATATAAAACTTAGTTTTGTACAGTTTTGTTTCTATATACGAGTGTGCATCACATTTATATAATACATATATAATACTCCGGCTTAATCCCTTTATTCATCAGGGGTTGCCACAGTGGGATTAACCGCCAAGTATTCCAACAAAAGTTTTACGCAGCGGATGCCCTTCCAGCCGCAACCCAGTACTGGGAAACACCCATATACACTCATTCACACACACACACACACACACACACACACACTACGGCCAGTTTAGTTGATCAGTTCCCCTATAGCACATGTGTTTGGACTGTGGGGGAAACCGGAGCACCCGGAGGAAACCCACGCCAACACGAGCAGAACATGCAAACTCCACACAGAAACACCAGCTGACCCAGCCGGGACTCGAACCAGTGACCTTCTTGCTTTGAGGCCACATCGCTAATCACTGAGCCACTGTGCCGCAACATATATTATGTTGAAACTAATTTTATTTTGGAAGCAGTAAATCTTTGGCAGTTCCCACTTTGTTTGCTTTTGTGTGCATTCCTCATTCAGAAATCTCAAATAATAAAATGTCATTAAACTGGCAGAAATGTCTAAATAATGTTGTGTTATTGTGATTGTCTTTGACATCATGTATTGTGCTGTTGTGTGTCAGATATTTGTGATATCATATACTGCTGTCTGACTGCAGTAACACTGTTTTCTTAGCTTTAAGCATAATCCATCTTTAACTGAACTCCTGTTAGTGATGTTCTGGTGAATCTGCATGCTCGTAATCTTCAAGGGTGTCTCAAAGACAAAGGACAAAAGGCTCTTCCAGCAGCGAGAGCAGAGAAAGCGGCATGTAAAGGCTCTATTGTGAGCGTTGGTTAAGTGAAATAATAATACCGCTACATATCATCAGCCGGAGCAGGAGTGTGTGAGATGGTTTCATCATTCAGCTTTTGTGAGGGCTGTCGGCGCGCGTCTGCTGCTTTATTCAGGACTTTAGATCAGTCTCAAGGTTAAAGCTGCGCATTTGCAGGACCAGACTCCTCTGTGTGTGTGTGTGTGTGTGTGTGTGTGTGTGTGTGTGTGTGTGTGTGTGGTGTAATTGAGGAGGATCAGAGCAAACGCAGGCCTTATCTGAAACATGTCTCCATGCATTCACTTAGCAGACGCTCGTATTAAAAATGAGCAACATCACACGCGGTTTGTCATTTATTGTGGTTTAATTATGCAATTTTCAGTGTATGCAGTTACCAAATGAATTAAGTTAAATCAACTCGATTCATGCACAAATTACAAAATTAAAATGGTGCATTAATGACAAAATTAATGGATCAACCTTATTCATGCACAAACTACAATATTCAAATGACCTAAAGCACAAATATTCAAATGACCTAAAGCACAAATATTCAAATGACCTAAAGCACAAATATTCAAATGACCTAATGCACAAATATTCAAATGACCTAAAGCACAAATATTCAAATGACCTAAAGCACAAATATTCAAATGACCTGATGCACAAATATTCAAATGACCTAATGCACAAATATTCAAATGACCTAATGCACAAATATTCAAATGACCTAATGTACGAATATTCAAATGACATAATGTACAAATAGTCAAATAAACTAATGCACAAAATATTTAAATTACCTAATGCAAAAATTTCTAATTGCATAATGCACAAACCACAGTAATCAAATTATGTATCAATGACATAATTAAAGGCTCAAAATTATTCTTGCATAAGTTACACAATTCAAATGACACAATAATGAGCAAATTAATGCATTTACTTAATTTATGTAATAATTACAATTTCACAGATCTATAATGACAAAATTAACACATTAACTAAAAAATACTTGAGAAATATATTCAATAAAGGATATTATTTTAGCTTTCTAACTCTCATTTAAATAACATTTACAAATCTGATTTTGAAGATCTAAACAGAACATTCAAATGACCTAATGCAAAAATATTCAAATGACCTACTGCACAAATATTCAAATGACCTAATGCAAAAATATTCAAATGACCTACTGCACAAATATTTAATTGACCTAATGCACAAATATTCAAATGACCTAATGCATAAATATTCAAATAACCTAATGTATGAATATTCAAATGACCTAATGCACAAATATTCAAATGACCTAATGCACAAATATTCAAATGACCTTATGCACAAATATTCAAATGACCTAATGCACAAATATTCAAATGACCTAATGCACAAATATTCAAATGACCTAATGCACAAATATTCAAATGACCTAATGCACAAATATTCAAATGACCTAATGCACAAATATTCAAATGACCTAATGCACAAATATTCAAATGACCTAATGCACAAATATTCAAATGACCTAATGCACAAATATTCAAATGATCTAATGCACAAATATTCAAATGACCTAATGCACAAATATTCAAATGACCTAATGCACAAATATTCAAATGACCTGATGCACAAATATTCAAATGACCTGATGCACAAATATTCAAATGACCTTATGCACAAATATTCAAATGACCTAATGCACAAATATTCAAATGACCTAATGCACAAATATTCAAATGACCTTATGCACAAATATTCAAATGACCTGATGCACAAATATTCAAATGACCTAATGCAAAAATATTTAAATGACCTACTGCACAAATATTCAAATGACCTAATGCAAAAATATTCAAATGACCTACTGCACAAATATTTAATTGACCTAATGTACAAATATTCAAATGACCTAATGCATAAATATTCAAATAACCTAATGTATGAATATTCAAATGACCTAATGCACAAATATTCAAATGACCTAATGCACAAATATTCAAATGACCTTATGCACAAATATTCAAATGACCTAATGCACAAATATTCAAATGACCTTATGCACAAATATTCAAATGACCTACTGCACAAATATTCAATTGACCTAATGCACAAATATTCAAATGACCTTGTGCACAAATATTCAAATGACCTTATGCACAAATATTCAAATGACCTAATGTACAAATATTCAAATGACCTAATGTACGAATAGTCAAATAAAATAATGCACAAAATATTTAAATTACCTAATGCAAAAAATTTAATTGCATAATGCACCAACCACAGTAATTAAATTATATATCAATGACAAAATTAAAGGCTCAAAATTATTCTTGTATAAGTTACAAAATTCAAATGACACAATAATGAGCAAATTAATGCATTTACTTAATTTATGTAATAATTACAATTTCACAGATCTATAATGACAAAATTAATACATTAACAAAAAAATACTTGAGAAATATATTCAATAAAGGATATTATTTTAGCTTTCTAACTCTCATTTAAATAACATTTACAAATCTGATTTTGAAGATTTAAACAGAATGCTGCGAAACAAATAACATTTAGAGCATGTCAGATTATGTTGCTGGTTTGAAATGTTATTTAAATGTGAGTTTGTCAGTATTTTCTGTTCAGGCAGACGTGAGTTGGTCTTGCTTGAGTGGAAATATAGTCTACTACTTTGCTTTTGTTGCGATCTCAGTTGCTGTCTGAGACACTTTGGAAGGCAATAATGCATGAAATTGAGTTGTGTATGTAGAAGTGTTGATGTGCTTGTGTTGAGTGTGTTCTGAGCGTAAAGGGAAAATTGTCATTATTTACTCATCCTGATGTTCTCTCGCTTCCCATTGACTCTATTGTGTTTCTATGGCAGTCAGTGGACGCAGTGACAGACATTCTTCAAAAATACCATCTTCAATGGTTCTCGAAAGAAAGGAATGCATAGAGATTTATTTTAGCCAACAGTGATGACATTTAAAGGTGCACTACATTTGTTTTGCTGATTTTTCAGCTCTCCTAAAGTTACTGTTCTAATCCATTCTGTTAATCTCCTGGTCTGGCGGCAGCACTTTTAGCTTAGCTTAGCATAGATCATTGAATCAGATTAGACCATTAGCATCTTGTTAAAAAATGGTGTGTTTTTTTTAAACAAGCAAATTTTTCTGCACTCCTAGCTTTAAACAATGGATTTTACCATGTTTTAATCCACACAGTCAGTCTCAGGGTCTGGGGCAGCACTTTAGCTTAGTTTAGCATGGACCATTGAATCAGATAACACCGTTAGCATCTAGTTAAAAATTACAAGAGTCTTTTTTTTGGAAATAGGCTATTTTACAGCTCTCCTGGAGTTAAACAGTAGATTTTCACCATATTGTAGTCCTTTCGGTCGATCTCAGGGTCTGGCAGCAGCATGTTTAGCTTAGCTTAGCATAGATCATTGAATCAAATTAGACCGTTAGCATCAACTTCAAAAATGATGACAGATGTTTTGTTTTTGTTTTTTTGAAATAGGATCATTTTACAGCTCTCTGTGAGTTAAACAATAGATTTTCACCATATTTTAGTCCATTCGGTCGATCTCAGGGTCTGGGGGCAGCACTTATGATCTAGCATAGATCATTGAATCAGATTAGACCATTAGCATCTAGTTCAAAAATGATTTTTTTTTTTTTTAGAAATAGGCTAATTTTACAGCTCTCCTAGAGTTAAACAGTAGAGTTTTACCATGTTTTACTCCATTCAAATGATCTTAGGGTCTGGAGGCAGCGTTTTTAGCTTAGCATAGATCATTGAATCAGATTAGACCGTTAGCATCTACTTCAAAAATGATGACAGTTGGGTTTTTATTTTATTTTTATTTTTTTTAAATAGGCAAATTTTACAGCTCTCCTGGAGTAAAACAGTAGATTTTCACCATATTGTTGTCCTTTCAGTCGATCTCAGGGTCTAGAAGCAGCACTTTAGGCTTAGCTTAGCATAGATCATTGAAACAGATTAGGCCGTTAGCATCTAGTTAAAAAATGACAAGAGTTTTTTTTTTTCGAAATAGGCAAATTTTACAGCTCTCCTAGAGTTAAACAGTAGAGTTTTACCATGTTTTACTCCATTCAAATGATCTTAGGGTCTGGAGGCAGCGTTTTTAGCTTAGCATAGATCATTGAATCAGATTAGACCGTTAGCATCTAGTTAAAAATTATAAGAGTTTTTGTTTTAATAGATATTTTTATTTTTTAAATTTTGCAATAACTACCAAACAACACAACAACAATAAAAGAACAAAATACACGAGTAATACACAGTAAATAATAATAATACAAGGGCAAAAACTAACAAATAAACACTCAATAGGGGGCAGTGAACATATTAAGCCTGGTTTATACTTCTGCATCAAGTGACCGGCGTGACCCAGGGTGCATGTCTTGCATGTAGCTGTGCATTTATACTTCTGTGCGCTGTTTCTGTTGCTCTGCAGTAACACTTCAGAAACACTAGCTGGCAGTAGGTGTTCATGTTCCTCTGTGTCGAGTTTCTTCGCTGCTGTTTTGTTTTTTCTGAGTGCTACCTAAATGTACAAGTGGCTCACACTTGCTCATTTTGTGGCGGGAATTGGCGGATGTGCAGCAACTTTAACTATGAGGTAAACACAAAAGAACAGTCGCCATCACTGTGCCACACTTGTAAACACTCACTCCATCAGGCTCACGCGGCTCTCAGCCATGGTACAGCAGCAAAGCTCTCGATTATTACTCCAGAATGAGAGTATAGTTCCTAGTCATATCAGCCTAGAAAATAGCAACTTTCATTTTTCGGTTGGTCTTAGTTGATGCTAACGGTCTAATCCGATTCAATGATCTATGCTAAGCTAAGCTAAAAGTGCTTCCGCCAGACCTGAAGATCGACTGAATTCATGAAACATGGTAAAACTCTACTGTTTAACTGTAGGGTAGCTGTAAAATGAGCCTAGTTCCCTTTTATCATTGTCTTTTCCTTTTCAGTTGGTCTTGGTTGATGCTAACGGTCTAATCCGATTCAATGATCTATGCTAAGCTAAGCTAAAAGTGCTGCCACCAGACCTGAAGATCGACTGAATGGATTCAAACATTGTATTTACTCAATTTTTAATAAGGCAAGGGGTTTGACATTTGGAGTTTCTGGGTTTTCAGCAAACGCTTACAGAACAGCTGAAGTGTGTGTTGAAGGAGTGTGTAAAATAGCACTGAACTGTTCGCACACACACACACACACACACACACACTGACTGAGGATCTGATCTGGGAGACACCAGTGTTTATGACACACACATTTGATTTGAGCAGATCTGACTGGCTAACACACACAGATACAGACTCTCAAACACACACACACACACGCATGCGCATACATACACAGATACAGACTCACACATTCGCACACACACACTCAGACACATTCGCGCACAGATACAGATTCATGTATACAGAATCACAAACACATTACACACACACATACAGACTCACACACTTGCAGACACATATTCACAAACACACACACAGATACAGAATCACACATACAGACTCACATACACAAAGACGCACATAAATGTACACAGACACACAGATCAGACACACACATGCGCGCACATGCAGAGACTCAAATTATAGGCTCACATACGCACACAGATACAGACTCACACATGCACACACACACACATACGTACACTCGCTATAGAAAATCATAAACTCACTCACCTCATACACAAAAACTCTCTCTTTCACACACACACACACACACACCGGACAGATGGCGACCCTTGGCTCTCAGTGTAGGAACATGAAGCCCCTCGCTGCGAGTATGAGGCCGTGTCCACTGAAGCGTGTGTGCAGAAACACCTCTGATATGAGGAGACTCACACACACACACACACACACACTGTAACCCAGATCTCACTGTATCCCTCTGACACCCGACTGACAGATGACCAGAGCGTCCTCTCCGATATCCTCATTTCTGTCTTGTGTCTGTCTCTGTGAAAGCATCTAAAGCTCATCTTCAGGAAATGTATTTGTCTCTAAACCTGTGTGTTGTGGAATTGGAGAAGGCGTTCGACCGTGTCCCCTGTGGCATTCTGTGGAGGGGGCTGTGGGAGTATGGCGCCCTGTTGAGGGCTGTCTCATCCCTGTATGTACAGAGTTTGTCAGACTTGTGTCCAGTGCATGTTGGACTCCGGCAGGGTTGCCCCTTATCACCAATTCTGTTCATAATGCAGCCCTGGGCTGGAGGGGATCCGGTTTGGGGACCACAGGATCTCATCTCTGTTATCCGCAGACGATGTTGTTCTGTTGGCTTCATCAGACATGGAGCTTCAGCATGCACTGGGGCGGTTTGCTGCCGAGTGTGACACGGCATGGATGAGAATCAGCAACTCCAAGTCCAACCGGAAAATGTGGGTTTGCCATCTCCAGGTTGGAGGAGAGTCTTTACCTCAGGTGGAGGAGTTCAAGTATTGTGTGGTTCTGTTCATGAGTGAGGGAGGGATGGAGCGTGAGACTGGTGCAGCGGTCTATTGTGGTGAAGAAGGAGCTGAGCCGAAAGGCAAAGCTCTCCATTTACCTGTCAATCTATGTTCCTCCTCTCACCTGTAGCTTTGGGTCATGACTGAAAGGACAAGATGTCGGATACAAGCAGCCGAAATGAGTTTCCTTGGCAGGGCGCACTCTTATAGATACGGTGAGGAGCTCCAACACCCGGGAGGAGCTCGGAGTAGAGCCGCTGCTCCTCCACATCGAGAGAAGTCAGCTGAGGCGGCTCGGGCATCTGTTTCTGATGCCTCCTGGATGCCTACCGAGGGAGCTGTTTCAGGCATGTCCCACTGGGAGGAGGCCTCTGGGAAGACCCAGGACACTCTGGAGGGACTATGTCTCTCGCCTGGCCTGGGAACACCTCGGGATCCCCACAAAGGAGCTGGAGGAAGTGTCTGGGGAGAGGAAAGTCTGGGGTTCTCTCCGAAGACTCTCTTAAGCTACCCCCGCGACCCGATCCTGGAAAAGCGGTAGAAAATGAATGAATGACTGAATGAACGACTCTTATTTAATTTAATCATTTATTCCAGTGATTTAAAGATGATTTTTCAGCTTCATTTCTCCAGTGTTCAGAGTCACATGATCCTTCAGAAATCACTCTAATATTAAATATTTATTACTGTTATTGTTGTGACGTCACAGTGGTGATCACCTCATAGCAAGAAGGTCTCTGGTTTGAGTCTCGGCTGGGTCAGTTGGTGTTTCTGTGTGGAGTTTGCATGTTCTCCCCATGTTGGCGTGGGTTTCCTCCGGGTGCTCCAGTTTCCCTCACAGTCCAAACACATGCACTATAGGGGACCTGATCAACTACACTAGCCATTGTGTGAGTGTGTGTGTGTGTGAATAAGTTTGTATGGGTGTTTCCCTGTACTGGGTTGCAGCTGGAAGAGCATCCGCTGTGTAAAACATATGTTGAATAAGTTGGTGGTTCATTCCCCTGTGGCAACCCCTAATTAATAAAGGGAATAAGCTAAAAAGAAAATGAATGAATGAATGAATGAATGTATGAAGGTTTTGTTATTATTATTATTATTATTATTATTATTAAAATAGTCATAAAATTAATAATGACTGGACTAATAATTTCGAAATACATACAATAGGTAATTAATAAATATTTAATAAACAAGTATGTAACAATTAAAAAAAATCAATACCGCCTTGATGAACAGAGTTTCTCCGGTTTCCCCTACAGTCCAAACACATGCGGTACAGGGGAATTAGGTAGACTAAAATGTCTCTAGTGCATGAGTGTGGAAGAGTGTGTGTGAATAAGTTGGCGGTGCATTCCGCTGTGGCGACAAGAAAATGAATGAATGAATGTATGTATATATATATATGTATGTATATATATATATATATATATATATATATATATATATATATATGTATATATATATATATATATATATATATATATATATATATATATATATATATATATATATATATATATATATATATATATATATGTGTGTGTATGTATGTATGTATGTATGTATCACTCACTGGCCACATTATTAGGTACACTCAATGCATTTAGTAGACATGGTCAAGAGGATCTGCTGCAGTTCAGAGCGAGCATCAGAATGGGGAAGAAAGGGGATTTAAGAGACTTTGAACGTGGCATGATTGTTGCTGCCAGACGGGCTGCTCTGAGTATTTCAGAAACTGCTGATCTACTGGGATTTTCACGCACAACCATCTCTAGGCTTTACAGAGAATGCTCCGACAAAGAGGAAATATCCAGTCAGTGGCAGTTCTGTGGACGCAAATGCCTTGTTGATTGATGTTGAGAGGAGAATGGCCAGACTGGTTCCAGCTGATAGGAAGGCAGAGGGATTTTAAGATATTTGTAGAAGGCAAAGTCTTTAAGTGTGAATAGTGTTCTTGCAGTGTAGTTTTTCTTGGGAGAAGAACCCACAACTCAGCTGTGCTCTTTGAGTTTTGGGCTGATCAACATGACATACATTTCCTGGGACGCAGACCAGCTGGACTTTGTGTCTTGGTGAAACTGGGAATGTTTTGGGAAACTGAAGACAATGAAGCATCTGCACACGGCAGGAGGCAGAGAGAGAGAGAGCAGCTCTACTGCTGAGAGACACGACAACAGTGTTATTAAACGCCTGTTACACACTGAGAGAGCAACACACACTTACACACACACAGACATGCAGATACAGACACAAACATTGGACACATGCATGCATTTAGATACACAAAGATGCCCACATGCACACACGGACACAGCCACATACATTTACATAGACATACACACACAGATATACACACAGAGTTATACACACACAGACATACACACACAGATATACACGTGCACACAAATTTACACAGATACACACACACACAGAAATACACATACCCATGCATGCACGCACGCACACACACACAAAGAGCCCCCTGTGCTATTTTAAAAGTGCTGTGTGTGTGTGAGAATGAGTTTCTCTGCGTGTGTGAGTTTCTGTGTGTGTGCCTGAGAAAGTCAGTGTGTGTGCGTGTGTGGGTGAATTTGAGTGTGTCAGCGTGTGAAAATTTGTATATTTGTGTGAGTATATGTACGTCTGTGTAAATGTGTGTGTGCATGTGTATGTCTGTGTGTGTGTGTACACATATAAACACACTGTCAATCACTTTTAAATTCTTAAACACACTCTCTCTCTCTCTCTCTCTCACACACACAAAACACATTCATACACACACACACACACACACACACACACACACACAAATGCACACTCAGTCTTTTACACACACACACACACACACACGCACGCACGCACGCACGCACACACACACACACACACACACACACACACACGCACGCACACACACACACACACAGAGTGTTCAGTGACAGATGTGTGTGTCTCCTCTTGTAATGTAGTTTGTAATTGAAACAGAAACAGCAGCTCTGTTGATCTGAGCTCTGAACATCATTTATTATCAGCGAATCGTCAGATCATCTCAGATCAATAACAGCTGAGATTGTGCTGGTAAACAGCACACAGATACACACACACACACACGCACACACATACACACACACACACACACACACACACACACACACACACAAACTCAGCGGCCACTTTATTAGGTACACCTCTCTAGTAATGGGTTGTTCCCTTTTGTCTTCAGAACTGTCTTAATCCTTCATGCCAGAGATTCAACAAGCTACTGGAGATATTCCTCAGAGATTTTGCTCCATATTGTCATGATAGCATCACACAGTTGCTGCAGATTTGTCGGCTGCACATCCATGATGCCAATCTCCCGTTCCACCACATCCCAAAGCTGCTCTATTGGATTGAGCTCTGGTGACTGTGGAGGCCATTTGAGTACAGTGAACTCATCGTCATGTTCAAGACACCAGTCTGAGATGATTGAGCTTTATGACATGCTGCGTTATCCTGCTGGAAGTAGCCATCAGAAGATGGAGACACTGTGCTCATAAAGGGATGGACATGGTCAGCAGCAATACTCAGGTAGGCTGTGGCGTTGATGCTCAATTGGTACTAATGGACCCAAAGAAAATCTCCCCCACACCATTACACCACCACCACCAGCCTGAACCGCTGATACAAGGCAGGATGATCCATGCTTTCATGTTGTTGAGGCCAAATTGTGAGCCGAGCATCCGAATGTGTCAGCAGAAATGGAGACTCATCAGAGCAGCAACGTTTCTCCAATCTTCTATTGTCCAGTTTTGGTGAGTCTGTGTGAATTGTAGCCTCAGTTTCCTGTTCTTAGCTGACAGGAGCGGCACCCGGTGTGCTCTTCTGCTGCTGTAGCCCATCCGCCTCAAGGTTAGACGTGTTGTGTGTTCAGAGATGCTCTTCTGCAGAGCTCGGTTGTAACGAGTGTTTATTTGAGTTACTGTTGCCTTTCTATCAGCTGGAACCAGTCTGGCCATTCTCCTCTGACCTCTGGCCTCATCAACAAGGCATTTGCGCCCACAGAACTGCCGCTCACTGGATATTTCCTCTGTGTCGGAGCATTCTCTGTAAACCCTAGAGATGGTTGTGCGTGAAAATCCCAGTAGATCAGCAGTTTCTGAAATACTCAGAGCAGCCCGTCTGGCAGCAACAACCATGCCACGTGCAAAGTCTCTTAAATCCCCTTTCTTCCCCATTCTGATGCTCACTCTGAACTCCTCTTGACCATGTCTACATGCCTAAATGCAGTGAGCTGCTGCCATGTGATTGGCTGATTAGACAAACAGTTGGACAGGTGTACCTAATAAAAAGGCCGGTGAGTGTAAATACTGTATAAACAACATCTCCATCTAGGAGTTAAATATGAGTTAATATTTCTCTGTCATAAGAGTGTTATAATGTACGGAAGCCCTGAAGCGCAGGAGTGTATGCGTGTGTGTTTTTCAGTGTTCAGGTGTGCAGGGGTCAGTAATGAATCATATTAATCACATCAGTGTGTGTGTGTGTGTGTGTTTCAGAGCAGCAGGCCTGCCTGCGCTGGCTTTCAGGACAACTTTTACTATTATTAGTGTGTGTGCATTAACCGGACTCAGCAGTTCCACCGCTGCAGTCTCATTACATTTACAGGCCGGAGAGACCCAGACCAGCACAAAAAATTAATTGGAGGCGTTGCAATAGTGTGTATAAATCAGCGGCGGGACGACAGCTTTATGTGCCGCAGGGGCGAAGGAGGAGGCCTGGCTTTAATAGGACAAGATAAAACGGATTTTCTGGAGCTGCTCATTCTGTGTGTGATATGTGTTAATTCGGCTCTATCGTTTATACACTGCTGGAAACATGATTGTTCGGCCTCCTGTGAATTAGTTTTTTCTTTTATTTCCCAGTAGATGTTGAACAGATTCAGTAGTTGTTCACAGTATTTCCTCTAATATTTGTTCTTCTGGAAAAAGTCTGATTTGTTTTATTTGGGCTAGAATAAAAGCAGTGCTTAATTATTTTAACAGCATTTTAAGCTCAATATTATCGGCCCTTTCAGCAATATTAGTGTTGGATTGTCTCCAGAACAAACCACTGTTATACAATGACTTGCCTAATTACCCTAACTTTACCCTAATTACCCTAGTGAAGCCTTTACATGTCACTTTAAGCTGAACACTAGTGTCTTGAAGAATATCTAGTCTAATATTATGTGCTGTCATCATGACAGAGAGAAAATAAATCAGTTATTAGAGATGAGTTATTCACACTATTAGAAATGTGTTAAAAACAGAAATAGGGAGAAACACTGAGCTGGGCTAATAATATTAGTTCTGACTTCAGCTGTATTTCATGTGTAATGTGGTACGGGATGGCTCCTTTTGGGCCTCAACCCTTTGTTTGTCTCTCAGTCTGTGGGCTTGAGCTGAATCTCTGGAGATATTTCAGCTGGACAGGCCCATTAAAGCGTCCCGTTTTCTGTTATTGAGTGTAATGAAGTGTGTGTGTGAGTTCTCAATCTCTCAGGATGGAGTGTGTGTTTGACCTCTGAACCCTCGACCTGTCAGAGGACACGACCCCTGCTCAAGGAGACCATACAACACAGTCTGAACTGAAGTAAACGTTGCTCTGTTAGGAAATAACTAATTAGCGTGAATCATCCCACATAAACAACAGAAACACAATATTATTTAGTTACTACAGTTTTGGATTATACTTTATATATTAAAGTATTTAAAACTCTTTGTTAATGAATGCTCCAGTATACTGTAGTGGTTAACTATAGTGAACTGATAAACAGTAATACATACTGTAGTATACTCAAGCTGTTAATACTGTAAACTGTGGTATTTTTTAGTATGATATACCATATAATTGTAGGAAACAACAGCTATCTGGGCATTTGTCTGTATTGTAGTTGTTGTGTTACCATAGCAACTATAGAACCACTTCAACAGATCAATTACTTTAGTTGTTGTGTTACCATAGCAACTACAGAATCACCACAACAGATCAATTACTATAGTTGTTGTGTTACCATAGCAACTGTAGAATCACCACAACAGATTAATTACTATAGTTGTTGTGTTACCATAGCAACTGTAGAATCACCACAACAGATCAATTACTATAGTTGTTGTGTTACCATAGCAACTGTAGAATCACCACAACAGATTAATTACTATAGTTGTTGTGTTACCATAGCAACTGTAGAATCACCACAACAGATTAATTACTATAGTTGTTGTGTTACCATAGCAACTGTAGAATCACCACAACAGATCAATTACTATAGTTGTTGTGTTACCATAGCAACTGTAGAATCACCACAACAGATCAATTACTATAGTTGTTGTGTTACCATAGCAACTGTAGAATCACCACAACAGATCAATTACTATAGTTGTTGTGTTACCATAGCAACTGTAGAATCACCACAACAGATTAATTACTATAGTTGTTGTGTTACCATAGCAACTGTAGAATCACCACAACAGATTAATTACTATAGTTATTGTGTTACCATAGCAACTGTAGAATCACCACAACAGATTAATTACTATAGTTGTTGTGTTACCATAACAACTGTAGAACCACCACAACAGATCAATTACTATAGTTGTTGTGTTACCATAGCAACTATCGAATCACCACAACACATCAATTACTATAGTTGTTGTGTTACCATAGCAACTATCGAATCACCACAACACATCAATTACTATAGTTGTTGTGTTATCATAGCAACTATCGAATCACCACAACACATCAATTACTATAGTTGTTGTGTTATCATAGCGACTGTAGAATCACCACAATAGATCAATTACTATAGTTGTTATGTTACCATAGCGACTGTAGAATCACCACAACAGATCAATTACTATAGTTGTTGTGTTACCATAGCAACTGCAGAATCACCACAACAGATCAATTGCTATAGTTGTTGTGTTACCATAGCAACTGTAGAATCACCACAACAGATCAATTACTATAGTTGTTGTGTTACCATAGCAACTGTAGAATCACCACAACAGATCAATTACTATAGTTGTTGTGTTACCATAGCAACTGTAGAACAACCACAACAGATCAATTACTATAGTTGTTGTGTTACCATAGCGACTACAGAATCACCACAACAGATCAATTGCTATAGTTGATGTTACCATGACAACTGTTGAGTCACCACAACAGATCCATAACTATAGTTGTTGTGTTACTATAGCAACTGTAGAATCACCACAACAGATCAACTACTGTAGTTAATGTATTACCACACACACACTCACACACACAGACACTGAATAAATGCAGGTTGATGCAGTAGTTCAGTGTGTAGGGCGTGTTGACCTTGCGACCTTTAGAGGTCAGACTGAGGTCATCAGGGAAAATCTCAAGCCTGATCAGAGAATAGAGGAGTCACATGACCTTTGTGTTTGTGTGTGTGTGTGTGTTTGTGTATGTATGTCCGTGCATGTGTATTTGCGCATGCGTATGTGTGTGCATCTTTTACTGTATTTAGCTATTTAGGCAGAAATAATTTAACAATTACAAACAGTAAATCTATATTTAGGCCTATACAATATTTTGCAGTGATAATATAAATATTAAGGTGGAAAATTCAAATTTTCAACCGTTAGTATGCCGAGATACTATTGGTTAAACGCCGGCACAGTAGAACACGGAAGCAGCTTGAAGCGGAAAGCGTGAGGCTGTCTGGAGGTATTACCAAAGACTATAGAATACACAAGACGTGTCACTCGTATGTTTTTGAATGGGGAAAAGTATAGCTGTCAATATGGAGAATAAAGCCTCACCTAGTGGTACAGGAACCAATCATCGATTGCTATATGGTGAAAAAAGCCCGCCTTCTGGTACAAGAGCCAATCACCGATCTCTATGGACGAACGATACTATGGGGGAGGGGCTCAGACTAGGCGTGAGTTTCTGTTAGAAATTAAATTAAAGGGACAGCTGTTGTTTAATTTGATTGGTGATTCATAATATGAAATTTAATGGTAAGCTTGGCAAGCAATTTTGGAGAATTTAATGTTTCCCCGTTCAGACAGAATGCCCAAGAGGCGTTTCAAAGATGGCTGCCAAGTGAAATGACTTGCCTTTGAGGGACTATGATATTATAAAGTTGATGATCACAACACTGCCATAGCAAACTGTGAGATATGTAAACTTGGGATTACAAGAGGTGTAAAGGAAAAGGCTACATTTAACACAACAAACCTGATAAGGCAGCTCAATAACAAACACCCGACACAATACAGCGAGTTTACCCAGGCAACCCAAGCAAAGTTTGAAGAGGAGATGCCTGTGATGATGCGAAGACACAAGACATCACAGCCCAAATGATCACAATGAGGGACCTGTCATTCGCCTTTGTAGAGAACTCTGGATTTCTTATGCTTATGTTTGTGTATTATTGAATCGGGTAGATATCGGATCAGTTTGTGTTATCGGTAGATACTCAAAATCAACTCGATACTCGATAGCATGATCGGGATATCCCTAGTATTTGCTGCAGATGATTATCATATGCACTCTTCCCTCTTCCTCAGTTTCTAACGGCAGACTGAAGCGTCTAAAGAGGATTTCAGTCTGTAGGGGGCTTGACCTTTTTAATTATTCACACACACCAACTACCTGACACACACACACAGTCAAACTCACACCATAAGTCTGACACACACACAAACACAACAACTTTCTGACACACACACAAACACACATTAACTATCTGACACAAAGAAATGCACTGACACACACCAACTCTCTGACACACACACACACACACACACACACACACACACACACACACACACACACACACACACACACACACACACACACACACACACACACACATTAACTGTTAATACAGACACACATGCACACAAACTGTAATGCACACACTCGCACACACTAAAATAGTTAGTTTGTTTTCCTAATAAATATTGACTACAAATATTTGTTTAAAATGCTCCTTTCACTAATTGAAATAATTGTAAAATAATATTGTATTATTTTAAGATAATGTGTTTTATAATATTGCTATAAATGTTTTACCAGTTGTGCATGCTTTGGCGGATTATTTAAGGGAATATATATGTCAAGGGCTGTACATGAATAGATTATAAACAAATGAACATTTGAAAAGATATTAATGCCTAAACACCATGGAGATGCCTTTCTTTATTAATTGTGCATGTGTTTACAATGCATTGTGACAGAATATAAAACTCCTGGATTTGTTAATACACTGTAATTTTAAATAATGTGGAAGTTTTTAGTTAATGTCAATGTCAATTAGTTATAATTAGATATATTCAACGATATTGACTTTATTACTATTATTATTATTATTATTATATTATAATATTATTATAATTATTATTATTATTGTTATTATTATTAATATTATTATTAATATTATTATATTATTGTTATTATTATTATTATTAATATTTTTGTTATTATTGTTATTATTATTATTGTTGTTATTATATTATTATCATTATTATTATTATTGTTGTTATTATATTATTATTATTATTATTATCGTTAATTATTATTATTATTATATTATTATTGTTATTGTTAATATTATATTATTATCATTATTATCATTATTATTATTGTTATTATATTATTATTATTATTATTATTATCGTTAATTATTATTATTATTATATTATTATTGTTATTATTATTATTGTGTTATTATATTATTATTATTATTATTATTATTATTATTATATTATTATTATTGTTATTATTGTTAGTATATTATTATTATTATTATTATTATCATTATCATTATTATTTTTATTATTATTATCATTATTATTATTATTATTATTATTATTATATCGTTATTATTATTATTATTATTATTATTATTATTATTATTATATTATTATTGTTATTATTATTATATTAGATTATTGTTATTATTATTATTATTATTATGAACGTTATAGTAATAACATTAATATTATAGTAATATGAAATAGTCTTAAATGACTGGAGCTTATGGTGAATGATCATCATGTGAGTCTGCTCTCCTCTGCTGGTCAGTGTTTGTCATTACATTTTTTTTTTTTTTTAAGATTAGATTCAACTTTATTGTCATTACACATGTACAAGTACAATGCAACGAAATGCAGTTAAGGTCTAACCAGCAGTGCAATAGCAGCAAGTGCAGGATACAGGAATAAGTTATAAAGTGCAGTTATGTTCTCATTCACATTTATGTTCTCATTCACTTTTCGCTACTGAAATATTGGTGCAGAGGTCGCTGGTTTGAGTCCCGACTGGGTCAGTGTGTGTTTCTGTGTGGAGTTTGCATGTTCTCCCCGTGTTGGTGTGGGTTTCCTCCGGGTGCTCCGGTTTCCCCCACAGTCCAAACACATGCGCTATAGGGGAACTGATCAACTACACTGGCCATAGTGTATGAGTGTGTGTGTGTGTGAATGTAAGTGTGTATGGGTGTTTCCCAGTACTGGGTTGCAGCTGGAAGGGTATTCGCTGTGTAAAACATATGCTGGAATAGTTGGCGGTTCATTCCGCTGTGGCCACCTCTGATATCAGAGACTAAGCCGAAGGAAACTGAACGAATGTTATTATCTAATGCAGTATTTTATCCATCGGGTGACAGTAAAAAAAAATCAGATGAATTTATCTGAAGCTTAATTTAGCTTTTTATACAAACAAAGTGACATTAAATTAGACATGACAGTCTGTTAACTGTCCCCATCATTTTCCCTTTCTTCTCAGATGGGACAGTGGGCCGAATCAAAGGTGGTCATGGCCCATCTCTTGCCTGCGGGCTCTAGTTTGGGCGTCTCTGCATTAGTGTCCCTGCATTAGGGCTGTTTGTGAACTCTTGTTTAGTTTTCTGATTGAGTGTGTTTTTCTGTGTTTCAGGTGTTGTGATGCCCTGGATCGACTCTTCAGCAGTGTGTTAGACGTCAGAGGGACAGACACAAGTGTGTGTGTGAGTGTGTGTGTGTGTCAGCATGGCTCTGACCGACAAACACAAAGTCAAGAGGCAACGACTGGACAGAATCTGTGAAGGTCAGACTCTTTTCTTCTGCTCAGAAACGTTGGAAGTGTTTTATTTTCAGGCAAAAATCTCAGTAAAGTATTTAATAAGCTCAATAAATAGTCATCCACCTTAATATATAGATTAGTGTATGCTCCATTCAGCCGGCTTTGCCTTTAATTATTGAATTAATGAGTATTACAGCTCAGTTTGTGAACAGACCCCCTTAATGATTATGCTGAGTGGATGACCCTGGGGCGACGTCTAAGCAATTAGTTGTTCCACAAATCATCATAATATTTACTTTTATGCCTGGAGCAATCCGGTTAGGTAATAAATGGAGCTGATCAATTGTTTATTAGTATAATCTTTTCCCTTACATGTCATGACTGACCAGTCAGTAGAATAATTATACCAAGATGTTTCTGCGTTAACAGCTGCAGCTGTGTTTTTTTGTGCTGCAGTTCACCAAACCGAATATTAAATGAGTAAACAGTGGGCGGGGCTTGTTTTTAATACTGCGAGCTGATTGCATGTAGTAAAGTAGGCGTGTCATTCAGACAGATGGGGAGAAGGGTTTAGGGAGAGTTATTACAACCTAACAGACTCCTCCTGCTCACCATTTCAAATAAGGTGAAGCTGCAGGCCCAGAGACCCAACCGCACGCTCAGACCTGCACGCTCAGACCTGCACGCTCAGACCTGCACGCTCAGACCTGCACCTCCAGACTTATTGTTTTCTGTGCCACTTGCTGTTGGGTTGGGTGAAGCGGCAGGTACGGAGACCCAACTGCACGCTCAGACCAGCCCTTCCTAGCGAGTAGCAACATCAGACACGCCAGAAGATTATTGATTTTATTAAAGCGATTGCTGAAAATGACCAGGTCTTATTGCATAAATCAATGTGGCATAAAATATTACACTAACAAACAATTATTATTTCAGTGTTTGATTTGATCAAAATTAGTGGCAAACGATTTTATGATATTTACAGCTTGCTCTTATTTTCGGTGTTATTGTACCATTCTGGGACAATTTTCTGGGGCAAAATAAAAAACTTTAAAGTAAAGAGGTTAAAATAAAATGTTTAAAATATGACACAATTATTATCTGTAAAATATTTGAGTGCTATGTAGGTCTAAAGCCATTACTGTATTATCTCTCTGAAAGTTCTAGCACAGACAATAACAGTAACACAATAACAGTTTAATAATTGTTAACCAGTTCAACTCTGCGTGCCCGGTACCGGGGACAAAATGACGTCATCAGGAGAATAACTATAGATTTAAGAGATCACCATATGGTGAAAGCTTAGAACAGGGGTCACCAACACGGTAGCCCGCCAGGTTCACATGAGTTGCCCGCGGGCCTGTTCTAAAAATAGCTCACCATAGCACCACATATGAGTAAGCTGCATCTAATATTTTTATGGATATTCTTTTTAAATCACACTTGCATTGGTGTAAATTTGAAAATTATTTAAAATTATAAATTAAAAAAAAACTTTAAAATCTATTTCAGACAAATGAAGTGTTGCATATTGATATTTATCTAACTTGTTAAATCATTGTTGACTGTGAGAAATCATTAACATGATCAATGTCTTCACATAGATGAATATTATTAATTATTAATAATAACATATAATTAAAAGTAAATTAAGAAAATGTGTTTTTTTATAACTGGTAGTCCTTCACACTAATCGGTACCCAAGAAGTAGCTCTCAGTTTCCAAAAGGTTGATGACCCCTGGCTTAGAATGTCTATTTTCAACTGATGCACATCACTTTGATATTTGTTGTACTGTAACGAAGTTATTTACACTTAATTTACACTCGATGTCTAATATCTCGACCCCCCCTGATCACATCGCTAATATTAGACACACATTGGCCAGTAATACTTCAAATTAAAGCTCTCATTCCCAATAATCAGGATCCACTGCATGAGATATTGCATGACGAACGGGAAGAGAGCGGTCCAAAAGTCACAGATCAGACGCAAAAAAGTTGTGATTTCCCACCCTTCGGTTGAACTAACATAATTATTGCATACTACATGATAAAAACAAAATTCTTTTCTCTAGTGTCTCCTGACAAATGCTGGTAGCAATCAAAACCATCTGCAGTTTGATGGAGCATACAGAGCCTGAGTTATACACGTTCTAAATCAGGCTTTACAACAAAAAAACTAAAAGCGGTTTGTGTTGAGGTGGTTCATCATAGGACAGACAGTATATATAATAATATTTAGCACTTTCAGCAGTTCTGTTTGTATTTTCAAAGGGTTTTCTGTAAAATGACACTGAGATATTGCATTTATTGTACTGTATGAGGGTATGGGGAGACTTCAAAAATAGGTAGGCGGAAATAAAAAAAGGCATTTTTCCTGCTTGCAGTTGGAATAGAATAACTCTCACATAAATTATTATGAATAAAAACATCATTTTTTCTGTGTTTGCTGACACCAGGAGCAGACTGGCCATCTGGCAAATCTGGCAAACGCCATAAGGGCCGAACCATTTTTTAAATGTGGGCCGGTCACCTATTTTATTGATTTATTTTTTCATATGTATTGTTTTTTTTAAATGTAGGCAGCTTTTATCCTGTGCGAGATGTGAATATTATGATGATGATGGTAATAATAGTAAGAATAATAGTAAATGTTAAGCAATGGCCCAATTGGCAACAACCGGCTGGTTTCGAGATGGGCCGACCCAATCTGAGGCTACTCAGATGTAATCAAAATCTGGCAAGAATGTCAAACAGAGTAAGTGCAAAAAAAAAAAGGGAAAGGCAGTCAAGTCAGACATTGCCAAATACATCAAATTTACTGAACTAGTCTCGAAAGGGGGCAGTGTGATGGCGCAGTAGGTAGTGCTGTCGCCTCAGAGCAAGAAAGTCGCTGGTTTGAGCCTCATCTGGGTCAGTTGGTGTTTCTGTGTGGAGTTTGCATGTTCGCGTGGATTTCCTTCTGGTTTCCTTCACAAGTCCAAACACATGCTATAGGTGAATTGGGTAGGCCAATTGTTAATTGGGTAACCCAGTATAATGGGTTGCAGCTTTGAGGGCATCCGCTGTGTAAAACATGCTGGATAAGTTGCTGATTCCCTGATTAATAAAGGGACTAAGCCGAAAAGAAAACGAATGACATGATTGCATATATAAATGGGCTGCTTTTGTTCCGGTCACATGCATTAAATGTTTAAATATCTCTTAAATAAGATACTGCTTATATAATTTCACCATCTGTACACCAATATAAGTAGTGAATGTGCGTGTCCTTTGGTGGGGCTGTGTCGGTGTGGTAATGTGGGCTGGTGTGGCTACAGTGCCAGGGCTGAAGTTTAGTCCCAGTCCGCCCCTGGCTGACACCTGCTGGAAAGAAATAAAATAGTTTCCAGGGTGCTGAAGCACTCAAGGCCTGAGATACACATTTCCAAACTTCAGTTTATGAAAAAAATGAAAGAAAGAAAAAAAACGTCTTTTTTGTATGTTTATTATAACACAGACAATATATACAATAATTGTTTTCACATCTCTGCATGTGGGTATGGGAAGCTTTTTAAATAGGAAGGCCAAATTCAGGCAGAATTACCCCAAATAGCCCCAGAGCTTAATAATTACAAATAAGTTTTTTGAAAATCCAAATATCAGTTAATCTGCATAGAACTTACAATATGAGGTTAAAGCAATACTTATTTGCTTGTGACTTGTGTATTTTTTATTTTCTCAGATTGATATTACAATTTAAAAAGGAGGTAATACAGTCACCAAATGCTGCAGATATTTCCACTGTTGTTTTGCTTGAGAAATGAAAAATCTCCCCAACAAGAAAGTAAAGTGTTTATTTTATTTCATGTTGTTTTCTACATAGAACGTTATTTATTTATCCAATTATTATTTTCTCCATTGTTTACAGCTTGATGAGTTGTAGGACCTCTTTAAAAAGTACACAAAAATAAAGCTTGAGAACTGAGAACATTACACAGAGTACTATCATTTATTGTATGTGAAAAAATTTATTGTATATGAAGATAATATTCATTCCCTCAACTCAATACGAAACAGTGATAAATACATTCAATGTCTGAAAATATTGAAGTAACTAAACAATATCTATTTACAAATACAATGAACAAAACTGCAACAGAATAATTGCATTAAATCAAAATCTATCATTCATTCATTTTCTTGTCGGCTATTCCCTTTATTAATTCGGGGTCGCCACCGCGGAATGAACCACCAACTTATCCAGCAAGTTTTTACGCAGCGGATGCCCTTCCAGCAGCAACCCATCTCTGGGAAACCACACACATATTTCAAGAGTTCACACTTAGCTGATAATCAATAAAGCGTATTTAGCATGCTGTCCCGGGAGAGAGCCCTGAGCTCGTAATATCCTCGAGCCCGGGGCTCCCTCCCGTTAGAAGGGCGAGAGGGGAATTCGAGGTCTGGTAGGTCTCGAGAACTCCCCTGCTTGTCACCGTGAGAAGTGTAAACTCAGGATGTATTGGGTGATAATTTGTTTTGGTCGATTGGCTGTGGTTTATGTTTTTGGACGGTGGGAGGAAACCGGGGAACCCGGGGAAAACCCACGCGAACACGGGGAGAACACGCAAACTCCACACAGAAACACCAACCGGCACGATGGGTTGGACTGGCGGTGTTCTTGCTGTGAGGCAACAGTGCTAGCCACTGGGCCACCGTGTCGCCCGATCAGAAAAAGTGGGAGGATGTAGGGGTGAAAAGGGGGGAGCTTCAAGACGAATATAGCTGGAGGGAAAAACTCAGATTATTTATAATGCTTCCGTAATCATCTAATTGATTGATTGGCTGATTACGGAGCTAACAAGGAGCCAGCCGTGTTGATTATAAGCATGTGATCCTCTCAAAATTAGTTTATGAATAAACCACACTTACACTCACACTCATACACTACGGACAATTTAGCCTACCCAATTCACCTGTACCGCATGTGTTTGGACTGTGGGGGAAACTGGAGGAAACCCACACGAAGGCAGGGAGAACATGCAAACTCCACACAGAAATGCCAACTGAGCCGAGGTTCGAACCAGCGACCTTCTTACTGTGAGGCGACAGCACTACCTAATGCGCTACTGCCTCGCCTAAATCAAAATCTAGTTAATCTTTTACATAATAATGTTTTCAATCATAGTGTATAATATTTTATAGTAGAAAATTAGTTTAAGTTACAATTTATAAGCAGCTGAGTTCATGTTAGTCGATCTTTCAAACAGCAGGTGGCACTGTCTGAGAAAGCGATTGTCTGGAAGTGCAGGTCTGAGGTGCGGCTGGGTCTCTGGGTCTGCAGCTTCATAATGTTGACCATTTCTGCTTGAGGTCTCGACTGACAAGGGGCGTGGTTAAGTGTGTTAACCACACCCACCACCTCAGGCAGACCTAATCAGAGAATTTAACTCAAACAGGAAGTGCATTTTCAGATCTAAATTAAGGATTACAGGAGCAAACTATTGTTCTGTTTGTAATGGCATGCACAGATGAACTGTTCAGCACAGTGTGAGCTAACAACATCGCTATGCTTTGTTTTGATTGTAATGTATACTGGAATGAGGGCTTATAATAATGACACTCCTCCTGCTGAAACCCTCTGCTGGAGATCATTGTGCACCACAGACATGAGTTTAATCAGCGGATCTGCAGGGAACGATCTGCAGCGCTGCAGGGAAGCCAGAGTCTGTGTTTCTCAGAGAAGAGCTGAGCTCCTGCAGGCCTTCAGCTCCGTCTGCTCCTCCATCTGCTTCTTCATTCTGATCTGCTGTGAGTGCAGATGTTGATTTGCAGATGTGCATATCTACAGCATGTGTTCACTGTGTGCTGAAGGAAAGCCCAGCGCTGGTGTGAAGCTGCATTTATACACCTGCTGGTGTCATCGCTGTGGATGTTCAGGGAAACTGTAGTTGATTGCTGAATCGGCGTGTTTGCGGAGGCTTTTGTTGTAGTTTTTTAAGTCTCGATATCTTTGCGTTATTTTTAAGACAGCTTTTGGATCTCAGTATTTTGGGTGGTTGATTTCTGGTGATAAAAATGACAGCAGAGAGATTTCATTTTTTCCATTATTTAGCTTCAGTTTATTTATTTATTTGTTTTTTTATATGTTTTGGGATATTTTTAAGATATTTTGAGGTCTTTTTTGTGTAATGTTGGTGGAAATATTCAGGAGGATTATTGTTTATTTATTATTTTGTTCTTAGGACAGCTTTTGGTTTTCAGTATATTATTTTAGGATTTAAAGTTTTCTTCAATTTTTTGTATTTAGACATTTTAAGCATATATTTATATCTACTTTTCCCAATTTTGAGGGGATATTTGGCGATTTTTAAACATTACATTTCAGCCTGTGTGTGTATATACTGTATATACATGTGTGTGTGTGTGTGTGTGTGTGTGTGTGTGTGTGTGTGTGTGTGTGTGTGTTGGGGTGGGGTGGATGGGGCGGGGGGTTGGGGGGATGGGGGGAGTGTCAGTATTTGATCTTCAAGTTTATTTTTAAAATTTTAATAGTTTAATTTCAAATAATATTGATCTATTTAATGTATTGCTGTGGACCGTCGCCAAGGGGTTGTTAGATGGTTGCTAGGGTAATCTGGGTGGTTGATTTCTGGGGAGACAAAAATATTTTTTTAGCTTTGATTTTATTTATTTAGTTTATTTGTCTTTTGGGATCATTTTAAGATATTTTGAGCTCTTTATTGTTTTTGTTTAACATTGGTGGCAATATTTGAGATTTTAAGAATGTTTGTAATGTTAGGACGGCTTTTAGTTTTCAGTATGTTAGTATTTCATGCATTCATGCATTCATTTTCTTTTCGGCTTAGTCTCTTTATTAATCAGGGATTTGCACAGTGGAATGAACCCCCAACTTATCCAGCATATGTTTTATGCAGCAGATGCCCTTCCAGCTGCAACCCAGAACTGGGAAACACCCATACACACTCATTCACACACACTCATATGGTCAGTGTAGTTGATCAGTTCCCCTATAGCGCATGTGTTTGGACTGTGGGGGAAACCGGAGCACCCGGAGGAAACACACACCAACACGGGGAGAACATGCAAACTCCACACAAAAACATCAACTGACCCAGCCGAGACTCGAACCAGCAACCTTTATGCTGTGAGTCGATCGTGCCACCCACTGCACCACCGTGAAGCCATTACTATATAATTGGGATAAAATGTTTCTTCGATTTCGGGTATTTAGACGGGTGCTAGGCTGATCTGAGTGATTGATTTCTGGTATAAGTGGGATTTTTGCGGCATCTTTTAGTTTATTTTTTGAATATTTTGAGGTATTTTTTTGGTGTATTTTTAAAATATTAAATTGCTTAATGTTTGAGGCAATCTTTGGAAGTTCAAGGATGATTTTGTTGATCTTTTAGCTGTGATATTTTTGGATTATTCTTAAGAAAGCTTTTGGTTTTTAATATTTAAGTATATTATTTGAGGTATTTAGACATTTTAAAGAAAAATCTAAAATATATTTTTTTAGAGGGTATTTGTGGATTTTCAGACGCATTACATTTTAGAATAAATAAATGACACTATTTGGTCATTAAGTAAATTTTTTTCTCATTAAATACAGTTAAAATAATATTCAGTTATTTATTTTGCTTATTTGATGCATCTCAGGTTTGGCACAAATGCATTTACACTGCTTTTACAATAAGGAAGTAATCCTAACTTAAAACAAATAAATTAAAACAACAAAAATTGTACTAAAAAAAATTTTTTTTTATTATTGTAAAACAATAATATAGTTACAAAATGTACAAAAAATGAACTAATAGTTACAAAAAATGTACAACAGTAAAGTTAAAACGCTAATATTGCACGCCAAACCCTCAGTTCAATTCATATCTGTTTTATATTTGCTTAATTTGTGGTTTATTTGTGTACATTTGTCAAATTAAATTCATAAACAGTACATTTTCTCTTGTGAGATCAGATGTTTATCATCAGTGTAGTTCTGAGGGGGGTTTTCTGTGATTTTATTGTTGTTCATGTAATTTTCCTAAAGCTTATTAAATATGATTAATTCAACATTCTCGTTCTGATTCTAAAAAATATGAATTAACATATTTTTTTCATTAATTTTTTTTAAATTTAGGTTTTTAATCATTTTAGGGGTTTTAATCTGATGTCAAGAATTACAGAGAAAATAACTAAAATTTTACAGCAGTGGGTAGTGCAGTCGCGTCAAAGCAAGAAGGTCGCTGGTTTGAGTCCTGGCTGGGTCAGTTGGTGTTTTGTGTGTGGAGTTTGCATGTTCTCCCTCTGTTGGTGTGGGTTTCCTCCGGGTGCTCCAGTTTCCCCCACAGTCCAAACACATGCGCTATAGGGGAACTGATCAACTACACTGTGTGTGTGTGTGTGTGAATGAGTGTGTATGGGTGTTTCACAGTGATAGGCTGCAGCTGGATAGCATCCGCTGCGTAAAACATATGCTGGATAAGTTGGCGGTTCATTCCACTGTGGCAAATCCTGATTAATAAAGGGACTAATCCGAAAAGAAAATGAATGAATGAATAAATAAAATTTCACAGCATGACTTCATCTAGAAACAGATTAAATATTAAAATAATATCATAAATGCACAGTAAAAATTCTTGCTGCCTTAATCAAATTAACTTCTAACCATCTCAACATACATCAAACTACTGAAAATGTAAAGTTAAGCTGAGTATAACTTAAAAAAAATGACTTGAAACCTAATTGACTTATGAGGAGGATGAGGAGATTCCCCCCAATGTGTAAAGCGCAGTGTCCAGAAAAGCGCTATATAAATGTAAGCTAAAATAATAATATTAATAATAATAATAATAGTTATTATTATTATTATTATTATTATTATTATTAATATTAGTAAAATAAGCACATAAAATATTAGTTGTCTTGACATTTTGTCAATATATATTTTACAGCATAGCCTAATAAACGTCTAAACTCTCCATGCCGAGCATGAGATTGAAGTGAATCATTAATTATACATGTGTTGTGTTCAGCATTAACAGGTTCTGTCAGATCAGTGTGTGTGTGAGGATTAACACCGTCTGACTGAATCCCAACACACTGATCTAAATATGGCCACCAGCCTCCTATTCATGCTATAATGATGCATTAGATTGTACATGAGCATACTGAGATATTGAGAGATGTTGTAATGTAATGACATGTGTGAGTGTTCGTCATCAGCAACAGTGGAATTAAGTTGTTTTGATTGGATTAATCCCTCATAGCAGGACAGTAGGGAAGGATAAACCCCGCTGGATTAGCATTAACCCTCTGCCAGTGTGTTGTCCTGCTGCTTTTCCAGTTTTATCATATCATCCCCCTAATTATTTACATTTGCATTAGATTTAGCAGACGTGATATATGGCAATATATGCAAATTACATATATATAGACTGTGGAGTTTGCATGTTCTCATGGGTTTCCTCCGTGTGCTCCGGTTTCCCCCACAGTCCAAACACATGCGCTATAGGGGAACTGATCAACTACATTGGCCATAGTGTATGAGTGTGTGTGTGAATAAGTGTGTATGGGTGTTTCCCAGTACTGGGTTGCAGCTGAAAGTGCATCCACTGCGTAAAACACATGCTAGAATGGTTGGTGGTTCATTCCACTGTGGTGACCTCTGATGAATAAGCAGCTAAGCTGAAGAAAAATGAATGAATGAATTATTTTGTGTCTGAATGATGACAGTGATCGGGAAGATCCTTCACACCAGAGATGAACAATATTGTCCTGAAGGCAAATAGTGATGAAAGAATGAGCATCTCGTCCTGTTTGAGTGTGTGACGTGTGTTTACTCGATGAGTTTGTGTTACTAACCTGTTGTGTTGGCCTATTCTTCTTCTGTCTGACTTGCTTATGTTTCCAGGCCTGAATAATTCAGCGATTACCTGACAGTCACATGATAGCATGACCTCAAGTGAAGCTAAAAAATGTGTGCCGGAGATCAGGGTAGGGTTGCAGCAGCTGCTCGTAAACTAGATGGTGAAGTCCACACTAGAGGCCGTTTAGTGCGCAGGTTAATATGTAGCCTAGTTGTATTGTAAAGGGACACTAAGTTACACACATTGACTCAACTCTAAATATTAAGGCAACTGCAAAAAATGTTTCTTAGTTTGAGTTTTAGTCATGTTTCTAGTCCAAATATCCAAATACTCTGAAATCATTTTCTAGACAAGCAACAAATATTGTGTTGTTATAAGAAATAATGAGTCAAAATTGAGAGAGTTTTCCTTAAAGGTGCAGTGTGTTAGTTTGACACCCAGTGGTTGTACCAGGTATTGCATTCCTGTATCTAAACAAATGCAAGCATAGGTTGCCAGATTGAGGACCAACAGGATTGAGTCTGACGATTGAGCCTAAAGGCTCAATATTTTTGCTTGCCTATTAATGCTTTCTAATTTAAAAATATTTAGATATTTGGACTAGAAACGAGACTAAAACTCTAAGTAAAACAGCATTTTTTTTGCAGTGTGCACTGCTTGTTTGAGTTGCCTCAACTTTAACCGAGTATACTACAGCTCTTGGGTTAAGAGTTGAGTCAACACAAAAAAAGCTGTGCACAAGTTGCCTTATAATTTTTAAGTTGAGTCAACATTAGATTTTTTCCAGTGTAATTTAAACATAACACTACATTCCAACTAAATATGTCCGACATCCTCGATTTATAATAATAGAAAAGCGATGACTGCGAGATCTATTTACATCAAGGAACTTGTGATTGTGATGTCGGCAGCTACTCTCACATGGTCGCTCACTGAAGCTGAGCAGGGCTGAGCCCGGTCAGTAGCTGGATGGGAGACCACATGGGAAAGCTAGGTTTCTGTTGGAAGTGGTGTTAGTGAGACCAAAAGGAAGCGCTTAACACCCCAGTATAGTGAAGGGGACTCTATACTGCTCAGTGAGAGCCGTCTTTCGGATGAGACGTTAAACTGAGGTCCCGACTCTCTGTGGTCGTTATAAACCCAGGATGTGCTTGAAAAAAGAGTAGGGGTTTATTCCTGGCCACATTTGCCCACTCTGTCCATCATGGCCTCCAAACCATCCTCATATCATAATCAGCTTCATCACTCTGTCTCCTCTCCACCTATCAGCTGGTGTGCGCTCTGGTGCAGTATGGCTGCCGTCACGTCATCCAGGTGGCGCAGCACACTGGGTCCTGGATGAGCAGATTCCCTTAATTTTTTAAAGTGCTTTGAGTGTCCAGAAAAGCGCTATATAAATGTAAAGAATTATTATTATTATTAATATTATTATTATTATTATTGTTGTTGTTAATTATTATTATTATTATTATTATTATCATTATTATTATTATTTATTATTATTATTGTTGTTAATTATTATTATTATTATTATTATTATTATTATTATTATTTATTATTATTGTTGTTGTTGTTGTTGTTAATTATTATTATTATTATTATTATTATTATTGTTGTTGTTAATTATTATTATTATTATTATTATTTATTATTATTGTTGTTGTTGTTGTTAATTATTATTATTATTATTATTATTATTATTATTATTATTATTATTATTATTATTATTATTATTTATTATTATTGTTGTTGTTAATTATTATTATTATTATTATTATTTATTATTATTATTATTATTATTATTATTGTTAATTATTATTATTATTATTGTTGTTGTTGTTGTGTTGTTGTTGTTAATTATTATTATTATTTATTTATTATTATTATTATTATTATTATTAACATAGAAGCGTCTCCCTTTGCTCAGTCTCTTATTATCCTTCAATTTTGTTTCTATCATTAAGACTTAAAAACACCACGAATGAATAGTATACCTCAGCAGAAATTCCCATTTTTATAGTCTGTTGTCATTTTCTTCTCTCGTCTCTCAGCACTTGAGTTTATTTCAGATAGTAAATAGTAAAGGCCTTGTCTGATTGGTCAGATTTGGATAAACACCCTTTGCATGCAGCAGACAAATGCTTGGCTCTGTTGTACATCTAAAGTGCACTTCTCTGTGATGTGGATGTTACAATAATATTGCTGCAATAAAGATCATTTTTCGATATGTTTGTGCAGCCCTAATGCATAAGTTGTATATTAGTGTCCTTTTACATCACAATTACACTGTATTTAGTGTTTATTTGCAGGTGTGAAGTGCATTATTAGATGTTGATCTCCGCTCTGTTCACTTCTGATGCTGAAAATTCAACTCCACAGTTTAACAAAGTGACTTTTATTGACATTTTAGTCGTTTATAATGTATCAGTAATTATATCTAGAGATAAACAAGTCTGTAAAATAATAGAAAATGTCCTGCAGTTTATTACGAGGTGTCTGTGGTGTAATTTACAACACCAGCACACACAATATAGCACTGCACACTATTACACATGCGCAGAAAACACACTTATTACAACTTTTACAGGTTAAAAGTTCCCATAATGATCCCAAGATCCCATAATGCAGTTCGGAAGCAGAAATACATAATAAATATCTAAAAACATGAAGCACAAAATACGTGAAAGTGCTCATTTACGCTTATTTTTACAGTGTATTCTGTTTGAACCTACACACTACTAGTGCAAAAAACCCCAGGTGAAGTGTCTCACACACACACACGCACGCGCACACACACACACACCTACATGCAGAGAAACATGAGAAGTGAAATCAAGCACCTGCTTATTTTCCCCCTCCTCACAACCGTCCTCTCCTCTTTCTTCATCCATCCCGGCGTTCACAATCGCTCATCTGTCCCTGCGTGCTGTACGGGGAGTTTTGGGGCTTTTCAACTCTTCGGAAACCTCCATACGGACGTGCGTAGACGCCTTCTGTTGCCCCTCCATCGGGTAAAGATTTCCTTACATCTCTTGTGGCTGTAGTCAGTATGTGTGTGTTGCTGCATGTTTATTCTGTGTCACATGCTGTGACGTTTACACTAAACTGAAGTGCATCAGTGTGCATTTAACTAGAACTACACCACACTGCTCTCCTGCTTGCTTGAATTGCTGGAATGCTCCACAAAAAGTTGTAATATTATTTATATTTTATTCTCTATTTATCAGTGTTAAAGGGATAGTTCACCTGAAACTAGGGCTGTGCGTTATTTACGATATTTTGCGATGTATATTGCGATATGTATACAAATTCACCAGATGACTCAATATCTCTATCTGGAAACGATCTATAATGTTAGATTGATAAGGGGGATTCTGCAGTCTACATACAATCTAATAAACAATCTATACGTACAATCAAGAACAAGATTGCATTGACATTTGTATTGTTTTTTAAGTCTATCTGTATTCAAGTATACAATGTGAATGATAAAAATTATAGAATTAATAGTTGCTAAAGTCACAAGTGGTGCAATCCATTGTGCCTGAATGCTTTTAAAATCATTCTACAGTCACAGGCATCGAAAACACATGCAAATGATGACATATAATACAAAGTCAACATTGCAGATCCTCACTATAGTGAACGATCACACTGCGATATCCATGCTGAAATTTCACCATTCCCTTTTCACAAACCTGTTTGAGTTTGAGAAGATATTTTGAAAAATGCTGAACACTTGAAGCCATATCGAAGTCAATGGTAACAGGATTATGACATACTTCAAAACAACCTTTTTGTGTTCAACAGAAGAGAGAATCCGCTTATGGGTGGTTAAATAGTGAGTTTATTTTTAGGTGAACTGTCCCTTTAAGCTGCTTTGACACAACAAAAATGCATTTCTGTCTTGGAGATTTGGACTAGTTTTTAGTCTATATATATATATATATATATATATATATATATATATATATATATATATATATATATATATATATAAATGGATTTAAAATATATATTAAATCAATAATAACTTTCTAAACAAGTAAAAAATGGATTTATTTTCAGAAATTAGTCAAAATTAGGTGAGTTTTTCTTTACAAGGAAATGAATCTGCCAGTGTGAGAAGTGCAGTAGTCTTATTTCAAACCTACGGCAAGATTATTAAACTTATACAAATGCTCCACTCAGGCAGATAATTGTGCTTGTTTTATGGAAAAACTTACCTTTTTGACTAATTTTTTTCTGAAAACAAAACAATGTTTTTAACTTGTTAAATGCTTCTTGATTAAAATTTTTCTTTTGATATTTTGACTAAAACAAGACCTTTTGGTTTGCAGTATGCATTGTAAAACCTCTACAAAAAGAAAGGTGCATCAAATGAATGGCTTGCATCCACAACTTTTCAATATTTTGACAAACAACCTGTTGGAGAGGGGTGGATGACATTAATAAAGGCCACATCTGATTGGTTAGATGTGGATAAACAACTTATGCATGCATCATACAAATAAATCTAATTTAATTCATTGAAACTTCTCTGTGAAATGGAAAACTCTAGAAAATGCTTCTTGATTTCAGAAATTTTAGATATTTTGATTTAAAACAAAAAGTAAGAAAAGCCTTTTTTTGCAGTGTACATTGTAAAAGCGCTAAAAACTAAAAATGCATCAAATAATTCAATTCAATTCATGTTTATTTATTTAGCGCTATTTACAATATAAATTGTGTCAAAGCAGTTTAACATGACTCTAGTAAAGTCCAAATTGCAAATAATGACTTGCATCCACACTTTTTAGATATTTTGACTTAAAAGCAACACAAAAAGCAAAGCATTTTAGTTTGTTTGCAGTGTGCATTATATTAAATCAATGTGCAAATATTTTACCTAAAAACTCTCTGCTGGAGAGGTGAGGATGACCATCAAATGTGTAAAGGCCACTTCTGATTGGTC
This sequence comes from Danio rerio, assembly GCF_052040795.2. Classification (NCBI taxonomy): domain Eukaryota; kingdom Metazoa; phylum Chordata; class Actinopteri; order Cypriniformes; family Danionidae; genus Danio; species Danio rerio. The sequence goes on along the minus strand of NC_141032.1, from coordinate 51,536,298 downwards.
AGATTTAAATAAACAACCTATACAAACTGAAAAAATGGGTAACACTTTAGAATAACTATCCGTTATAACTAGTTAATAGACCATTAATAAACTGGTAGTTAACAAGTTATAAATGACTTGTTAAATTAAAGTTAAAGGTTTGTTAATTATTTATAACTGTGCCTTATAGATTGCTAATAGATAACTTACAAGCTGTTAGTTAACAAGTCGTAAAAGACTTCTTAACTGTATTTTAATGATTTATAACTATACCTAATACATTAGTAATAGATCATGAACAAGCGGTTAGTAAATAACTTAATAAAGACTTGTTAAGTAGCAGTTAATAGTGTATATATATGTTATTGGGATGTTATTCTAAAGTTGTGGCTAGTTTTCATTTATTAACTGTTAGTAAATGAGGAATAGTTGCAACTTTAGAATAACGCCCCAATACCATGCTAAATATAATAATTAACGCTTGACTAATATATTTACTCACACCTTACAGATCAGTTGTTCATCGTTTGTTAACCATCTACTAATACCAGTGAAACTTTGTAGAACAGCAAATGGATGGAACAAGTTCAAGCTACAGAAATTTGATGTGATAATTAAAATATAAAATGTTTGTATCTTAACCTTGTTCCACTTATAGGCTTTTCTGTGTGCTGTGTTTTACCAAAGAAACTCCACAGATGAAATGTTGAACATTGTGTTTAATGTATAGAAACACACATACTGAACCATCACATGGCAGTACAGGAGTATACAAGAATACAAACCCATGAAGTGCTAAACATGAAAACAAAATAAATAAATAACAATTTTTCTTAAAGTTCTACAAAGTTTCACTAATGTTATTATATGGTGAACAACTGATCTGTAAAGTGTGAGTAAATATATTAGTTAAGCGTTTGTTATTAGCTTACGTATGTTATGGGGACGTTATTCTAAAGTTGCAACTATTCCTCATTTACTAACAGTTAATAAATTAAAAATGGCTGCAACTTTAGAATAACGTCCCAATAACATATATACACTATTAACTGATACGTAACAAGTCTTATTAAGTTATTTACTAAGCGCTTGTTCATGATCTATTACTAATTTATTAGGTATAGTTATAAATCATTAAAATACAGTTAAGAAGTCATTTACGACTTGTTAACTAACAGCTTGTAAGTTATCTATTAGCCATCTATAAGGCACAGTTATAAATAGTTAACAAACCTTTAACTTTTATTTAATAAGTCATTTATAACTTCATAACTACCAGTTTATTAATGGTCTACTAACTAGTTATAACGGATAGTTATTCTAAAGTGTTACCAAAAAATGTTTTCACATTAATTAATTAATTAATTTGTTTTATTTTATTTTATTTTATTTATTTATTTATTTTTTATTTATTTATTTTTTATTATTTATTTATGTATTTATGTATGTATTTATTTATTTATTTATTTATTTATTATTTATTTATGTATTTATTTATTTATTTATTTATTTATTTATTTATTTATTTATTTATTTATTTGTTTATTGTGGTTGCAAACAATTGATTTGGGCTGAATTCAAACAAGCATATTAAATGTAGTGATGTTGAATTTAAGCAAAACTTCATTTGTTTGTTTAAATTCAGTCCATATAAATAGTTTGCAACCACTTACCTTAAACAAACTTTAAAAATCCAATGAAGCATTGTTTCCAGTGCATGCAGCACAATAATAAATCTAATTTAATTCATTGCATCTTCTCTGTGAAATGGAAAAACTCTAGAAAATGCTTCTTGATTCCAGAATTTTTAGATATTTTGACTAGAAGCAAGACTTTTTGGTTTGCAGTGTGCACTGTAAAAGCACTTCAAAAATAAAGATGCCTCAAATTAATGGCTTGCATCCACAATAGGGTGAACAGCACTCCTCCTCATGATGGCAGTGCGAGGCACGGTTCCTCCTCCGGATTATTACCCGTTTGACATCGCCCTCTCGGCCCAGCCACCAGAAGACCTGCAGGGCTTTTATAAGGCAAACCAGCACATGCTGAGCAGATCCGGCTCGCATTACGGCCTCTCCAGGACTGCATGGGATCAGACTCGAGCGGCTACTCCCGGTCCTCCTCCACCTCCTCCACCGCCCCCTCCACCCCCTCCTCCACCCCCGCCCTCGGCTCACGAGATCAGCCGCATGTACAGGGATTCCCTCTCCATCAAGATGATCCCAGACACTCAGCGCATTCGCAGTAGAGCCGCTTCTCCAGCCTGCTTCGGCGTTGAATCTGGCTATCCCGGTCACTCCATTCCCGCAGACCTGAACGGATATTCCCTGGAGTCCTGTCAGCCGGCCTCCACCTGCATCGTGGTGGATCCCACAGCCTCAGGTATGGACGGGAATATTCCCCGGGGAACTCTTTCCTATGGTTCTGTGGTGACTCAAAGGATGCCGTATGACCCTGCGTATGATCCAGGATCTGCTATGGTGCATGCATCACCTGCTCCGCTGAACACAGGTATGCCAGCGCACCATCCTTCAGCGGGAGTCGACCCCAAGAGAAACGTGGATCCAAATTTTCTTGCACTCCTTCGCTCTGAGGGTCTGTCAGAAAGCACCATTACTCTACTCCTACAGCAAGGGTTTGATTCCACATCGATGCTTGCCATGATGGAAGATCATGACGTCCGTTCTGTGGCTCCCAATTTGGGTCAAGCACGAGTGTTATCCCGAATTGTGCTGAATTGCAAGACTGGAGCGACTGTAATGCGCGGTCGCTCCAATAGCTTCAGCCACCGTAATGATCTCTACATGCAGCCGCAGAGTCTGGGTATGGACGCACAGCTCATGCAGCAGCCTCCGAATGCTTTGCAGTCTGTTTCTCCGAGGATGGGAGAGTTTTTGGGTCGTAGACCCAGCAGTGCACCATCGCAGCATCTACTGGAAACCACTACATATCCTGCAAGTCGTCCGATTGGAGGTCTCGCGGTTAGTCCGGGCGGTTACACCAATGCTTTGCCTCAATCGCGTCCATTATCAATGTATAATGCTCACACCGGTCTGGCCATGTCTGCTCTGCCGGCTCAGCAACAGCCTCCGATGACTCCAGGAGCGGCTCCGAAGACGTTTTCCGGCACGTACACGCCGATGGAGCTGATGAAGCGTCCTCCCAACCTGCCTCCGCTGTCTCCGGCTCACAGTCCGCATCTGAGCCCTCAGTTGATGCGCAAAGGAGCAGCGGTGGAAAATGCCGTCATTCCAGCATCCTCCGCCGTCCAGACGCAGAATATTAATGCCAATAACAAGCAGACCCGCAGAACCGGACCTCCAGTCATCGTGTCCACCATGGCTTCACCGGAAACAAGTAATGATGCAACTGCTCTACTTTTCTCTATCTCTTTATGCCTGTAGATTTACCTGTCGTTGTGCTTGTCAATAATATATATATATATATATATATATATATATATATATATATATATATATATATATATATATATATATATATATATATATATAAATAAATAAAATTATAATAGTTATAACCATATAACAAGTAATGATGCAAATATTCTGCTTTTCTCTACATCTGCTTTTTAGGATTTACTGTTGTTTGTGTTTGTGCTTGTCAATATTATAAAATAGAAGTATTTAAAAAATAAATTATATATATATATATATATATATATATATATATATATATATATATATATATATATATATATATATATATATATATATATATATATATATATATATATATTACACAATATTATTATTATTATCAAATATTATCAATATTACATTGATAATAATTGATAATAATATTATTATAATTGTGATATTATTATTATTATTATTATTATTATTATTATTATTATTATTAATATTACACAACATCAGTATTTTAATTACTGTATATATAATAATATACATTATAATAGCTGTAATTGCATAATCATATCCATCATGGCTTCAAATAAGTAATGAAGCAACTTTTGTGCTTTTCTCTACCTTTCTATGATTATTATAATTGTATAAAGGTGTCCACAATGGTTTAAATAGCTTTACCAGTCACTTGTGCTTGTCAATATTGTAATATATTTGAATTTAATATAATAAAAAAATAAATATATAAATATATATATATATATATATATATATATATATATATATATATATATATATATATATATATATATATATATATTATAATAATTATAATCATACAATAATATCCACCATGGCTTCACATTAAACAAGTAATGATCAAACTATTCTGCTTTTCTCTACATCGCTACATTTGTTGTTGTAGTTTTAACTGTCTTATGTGCTTGTCAATATTACACAATAGCAGTATTTTAATTACTGTATATATAATAATATACATTATAATAGCTGTAATTGTATAATCATATCGATCATGGCTTCAAACAAGTAATGAAGCAACTATTCGTTTGTCAATATTATACAACTGCAGTATTTTTAATTAGATATAATAAATATATAGATATATTAATATAAATATAATTGTACAATCATATCCATCATGGCTTCACTTAGAAACAAGTAAGGATGCAACTGCTTTCCTTGTCTGTCTTTGTCACTTGTGCTTGTCAATATTACACAATGGCAGTATTTTTAAAATATATAACAATATATAACATAATAATTATAATTGCATAATCATATCCACAATGGTTAATCTGAAACAAACCACAATATATCTATTCTGCCTTTCTCTACATCTCTTTTTGGTTGCAGTTTTGGTTGCAGACAACTTCTGCTTGTCAATATTATAATACAGCAGTATATTATATATTGTAATATGTATAAATGTGGGCGGCATGGTGGCTCAGTGGGTAGCACGTTCGCCTCACAGCAAGAAGGTTACTGGTTTGAGTCCTGGATGAGTTGGTGTTTCTGTGTGGAGTTTGCATGTTCTCCCCTTGTTGATATGGGTTTGCTCCGGTTTCCCCCACAGTCCAAACACATGTGGTATAAGGGAATTGGGTTGCATCCGCTGCGTAAAAACATATGCTGGATAAGTTGGCGGTTCATTCCACTGTGGCGACCCCTGATTTATAAAGGCTCTAAGCCAAAAAGGAAATGAATGAATGACTTGTATAATCACATCCTTTATAGCTTCACCTGAAACAATAACAATGCATCTATTCTGCTTTCCTCACCTCTCCGCTGGCTGTAGTTTTATCCGTCATTTGTGCTCGTCAATATTGATCTATTGTTTATTCTGTGGTACTCGAAATGCTGCAAGTTTACAGTCATTCCCAGCACTCTTTCTCAGTATTTACAGTATTCACAGTATTCAGAGTGTTTATGGCCATATGCACAGTAAGGAAGCAGGTTGCATGTAAAATGAAACTCCTACATTGCTGTCCACACTGAATGCCCAAAAAGGTTCAAGCAGGTATAATAAACATAATATGATTCATCAATGATTTGTCAATTGGAATGTGCATGCAAAAAAGCAAACAATAGCTACATATAAGTGAAGTAAAGCTGTATTCATGCATGTTGTGGAGTGTAAATGCAAAATATGAAAGCTCTGCGACTTTATATACGTGCATATGAACCTCCCTCTATCAGTACACATGAGGCGTGCAAAGCAGATTTGGCTAAGAGCTCTGTTTTTAGACCAGGACACTATTTATATGCCCTTTCTAGTGGGATTCAGTGTTTGTGATCCAGGCTGAACTTCCTGAATGACTTGAGGAGACTCACCTTCATCAACAAGTCTTTGCTGAAGCTTAAGGGACAAAGAAACCCTTTTATTTTTATACATTAAATCAATTTGCCAACAAATACAGGGAGTACACCCCTCACAAATCTCTCATTTAAAATATTATAGGATGCTTTAAAATATTATATTTGTACATATACATTAGATTAGTCAGTACTAAAGCCAAATCTGACTAAATAAGTTGTAATACTCACTCCCAGGGCCAGTTTTTATGAGGTGGGTTGTTAGCTCAACCCCCAGCCTGGAGGACCAAGACATACACACATACACTACGGCCCATTTAGCTTACCCAATCCCCCTATAGCGCATGTGTTTGGTCTGTGGGGGAAACCGGAGCACCCGGAGGAAACCCACGCCAACACGGAGAGAACATGCAAACTCCACACAGAAACACCAACTGACCCAGCCGAGACTCAAACCAGAGGCCTTCCTGCTGTGAGGTGATTGTGCTACCCACTGCGCCACCGTTGTCGCCCAAATAAGTTATAATGGTCCAAAATTAGTACACCCATATTTATATGTTAGGGGAAAAATATTAAATTAAAAAATAAAAAGAGCAAAATTCTAAAGACACAAAACGTTTATAAATATTTTATTGAAATTTTGTAGTTTGTAATATTTTTCCAATATTTTGCATGAATTTAAATGTATTATCTTTCTATTTTTAAAGATGTTCAGTGACTAAAATATTGTTTTAATAAATATATCTGTTTAATAAATCTGTTTTGTTCAAATGCACCAGCATATACGACCTATATTCACTGAGAAATGGAAGAAAATATTCATTTTCAATATCGGGTGAACTCATTTATACTGAGCACAGTCTGACAACAGCAATAGTATAAATCAACTCCTTGTTCAAGCTCTTGTTCTCTCCAGACTTGCCTAATGCAACTCTCTACTAGCCGGGCTTCCAGCTGACTCTATCAAGCCTCTTCAGCTGCTCCAGAACGCAGCAGCTCGAGTGGTCTTTAATGAACCTAAAAGAGCACATGTCACTCCGCTGCTCATCCGTTTGCACTGGCTGCCAGTTGCTGCTCGCATCAAATTCAAAGCTCTGATGTTTGATACAAAGCAACTTCTGGCTTTGCTCCTTCTTATCTGCTCTCACTTCTGCAGATGTATGTGTCCTCCAGAAACTTGCGTTCTGTGAATGAACGTCGCCTCGTGGTTCCATCCCAAAGAGGGAAGAAATCACTTTCCCGAACTCTCGCGCTCAATCTGCCCAGTTGGTGGAATGAACTCCCTAACTGCATCAGAACGGCAGAGTCACTCGCTGTCTTCAAGAAACCACTAAACACTCAACTATTTAGTCTCCACTTCACTTCCTAATCTGCAATTGCCTCTCTGGATATCACACTAACTGTACCCAAAAAAAAAAAATTTACTAATACTTTCCTTCTTAGACTTTACACACCTGAAACTCGCCTACAGCACTTATTCATTGTTGCTCTTATAGTTGTGTAAGTTGCTTCTTTGTCCTCATTTGTAAGTCGCTTTGGATAAAAGCATCTGCTAAATGACTAAATGTAAATGTAAATAACTAATAATCGCAGTACAAATCACAATCGCCTCACAGCAAGAAGGTCACTGGTTTGGGTCAGTTGGTGTTTCTGTGTGGAGTTTGCATGTTCTCCCCGTGTTGGCGTGGGTTTCCTCCAGTGCAAACACATGTGGTACAGGGGAATTGGGTTGCATCCACTGCGTAAAAACATATGCTGGATAAGTTGGCGGTTCATTCCGCTGTGGCGACCCCTGCACTATAGAGAAATTGGGTAGGCTAAAATTGTCTGTTGTGTATGAGTGTGAATGAGAGTGTATGGTTGTTTCCCAGAGATAGGTTGCAGCTTGAAGGGCATCCACTGCGTAAAACATATGCTGGAATAGTTGTCGGTTCAACAAAAGATCAATATTAATAAAGGGACTAATCCGAAAAGAAAATGAATGAATGAATGAATGAATGGATGATTTTGAATGAGAAATGATTGAATGAGTTTGAACAAAAAGTAAATGTCATTTGTGTGCATTTGATTAAGCAAATTGCACTACTGTGGCTCCAAAGGAGCTGAATGTTAGCCAGACAAGAGGTGACGTTACCTAGTTCTTCGGTTTTTTCTTTAAAGAGTCTATCATTATATTTTCTGGTAAATAAATTCAGTAAAATAATTACACAGTCTTAAAACTCATTCATTCATTTTCTTTTTGACTTAGTCCCTTTATTAATCCGGGGTCACCACAGCGGAATGAACCGCCAACTTATCCAGCACGTGTTTTATGCAGCAGATGCCCTTCCAGCCGCAACCCATGTCTGGGAAACATCCACACACACAATCACACACACATTCACACACACACTCATACACTATGGACAATTTAGCCTCCTCAATTCACCTGCACCGCATGTCTTTGGGCTGTGGGGGAAACCGGAGCACCCGGAGGAAACCAACATGAACACAGGGAGAACATGCAAACTCCACACAGAAACGCCAACTGACCCAGCCGAGACTCGAACCAGCGACCTTCTTGCTGTGAGGACAGGACCTTCAGGCTGTGAGGATAGCGGAGGTTAGTCGTGGACGTAAGTTAAGAGCCCGGGCGGGGGTTGGTTGTCGCGGACGAAAGTGAAGAGCATTGGGGAGTCGCGGAACAAAGTGAAACAGCAGACAGGGGAGGAGGGCGGGTGAGTAGGGGGATTGGTAAAATGAGGTGCTGGATCAGATATCTGAGGTTCTGGATCCGGCATGTTCCAGCACAAATTAAGCCCACGGTTATACATCTTACATCTTGTTTTACCCTTGAACAACTTAATGAATGCTGAAGTCTCTTTAACAGTTTTGTAATATTACAACATCAATGCTGTAAAAACAACCGTGTGAAATGGAAAATAGTCACATTAAGCTTCACCAGAAGATCATCGTTGGCTATGAAACTCTGTGCATAGAGCCCGTTACGAATTATAAGGATAATTATACATTATGCTATTACTTTTTACAAATGTAAGTGGATTGAACAATTACGCTGACCCAAAAACTGAATCTGAAGAGTTGTGTTGTTTCAGCTCATTTTAATGGTGTAGTTTGAACAAACCTGCGTTTGCAGTGCATTTTCTAAATAGTTTTCAGGATGATCTGATGCTGAGTGCTTCTCTCGCGTTCCTTTCCTCTGCCAGTATGAATGTGTGTATGCAGAGGTGTGAATGGGCTCTCGTAAATATGCAAATTTATGAACAGATTTTGAGTTTTGGGGTGTATGATGAAGTGTGTGCGCGTGTGTGTGTGTGTGTGTGTGTGTGTGTGTGTGTGTGTATGTGTGTACATTTGCATATATGTAGCATTGCATAGACAAGCATGTTTACAGTATGTTTGCCATTTGTTTACTTATTTAAAATAAGCTAAACCACACAGGCGACATGATGGCTCAGTGGTCAGCACTGTGGCCTCACAGCAAGAAAGTTGCTGGTTTGAGTCCCGGCTGGGTCAGTTGGTGTTTCTGTGTGGAGTTTGCATGTTCTCCCCGTGTTGGCGTGGGTTTCCTCCGGGTGCTCCGGTTTTACCCACAGTCCAAACACATGCGCTATAGGGGAACTGATCAACTAAATTGGCCGTAGTGTATGAGTGAGTGTGTGTGTGTGTGTGTGAATGAGTGTGTATGGGTGTTTCCCAGTACTGGGTTGCAGCTGGAAAGGAATATGCTGTGTAAAACATTTGCTGGAATAGTTGGCGATTCATTCCACTGTGGCGACCCCTGATGAACAAAGGGACTAAGCCAAAAAGAAAACAAATAAATAAACAACAGCATTCTTGAGTTTTATTTATTTTTTTGGCACAGCTTAATTGTTTTATGTTTAATTTATTTAAATTTGTAAAACTAATAAGGCAACTCATTTTCTTCATGTTGTCTCAACTCAAGATTGATTGTGTGGACCCAGCATTTTTATTTTTACAGTCGGAAAAAAAAGATTTGTTGGATTTTTCAATTGTTTTAAGGTAAGTGGCTTCCAAACAATGTATGAGGGCTGAATTTAACCAAACACATTATATCTAGTCACGCTCAGCCTCAGCTGTTCTTTAAATTCAGCCCATTTCAGTTGTTTGGAAAACCTTTACCTTTAAACAACAAAGCAAATCCAATGAGGAAATATTTCAGTGCATGTGGATTTCTCTTTCTGTTCAAGTGAAAAGTGTGTGTGTGTGTCCAGTTTGAGCTGAGCGCTGTACCTCACTGCAGGCCTAATCATAGTCTTAGATCCTGAAATCTCATTAGTGTTAATAGGATGTGCAGAGACACAAGAGCGCGTCACACAGTTGAGGATCTACACTCCAGAAAATACTCTCACACACACACTGACGCAACTTTGTGGTGAACGAGCGTGTTTGATGAGTGTGTGTGTTTGACGAGTGTGTGTGTTTGACCAGTGTGTGTGTTTGACCAGTGTGTGTGTTTGACCAGTGTGTGTGTTTGACCAGTGTGTGTGTTTGACCGGTGTGTGTTGGTGAAATGGTGGAGTGTTTTCAGGTGAACTCCTCTAAAGAGCCTGTCGAGCTGCTGGTGATGGAGGTTGTGGTGGTGATGTTGTGTTTGGGCAGTCTGTGTTCAGATCTGCTGATGTGTACGGCAGACTCTCAGTGTTACTGTGGAGTTGAAATAACGTTGATTTAACGTTGAATCAACCATCAAGCTGTTTTACAGCAGACAGTTGGAGAAAGTTCTAGAAAGGTCAAAAAGGTCAGCTTCCCTTCCTTCCTTCCTTTCTTCCTTCATTTATTTCTTTTTTAATTTTATAAAAACTTTTTTCCTCCCGTCTTTCCTTCCATCCTTCCTTCCTTGTTTTTATCCTTCCTTCCTTCCTGTTCTTTTTTCCTTCCTTCCGTTTCTTTCCTTCCTTCCTTCCTTCCTTCCTTCCTTCCTTCCTCCCTTCCTTCCTTCCTTCTTTCATTCCTACCTTAATTTCTTTCTTTCTTTCTTTTTTTTCTTTATTTCTTTCTTTCTTTCTTTCCTTCCGTTTTTTTCTTCCTTTTTCCCATTCCTTCCTTCCTTCCTTCCTTCTTTCTTTCTTTCCTTCCTTTCTTCCTTAATTTCTTTCTTTCTTTTCTTTTTTCTTTTTTTCTTCCTTTATTGCTTCTTTTCTTCTCATTTCTTTTTTTATTTCACTTTTTTTCTCCTGTCTTTCATTCCTTCCGTTTCCTTCCTTCCTTCCTTCCATTTATTTCCTTCCTTCTGTTTCTTTCCTTCCTTCCTTCAGTTTCTTTCCTGTCTTCCTTCCTTCCTTCCTTAATTTCCTCCTCTTTTTCTTTCCTTCATTTCTTTTTTATTTTTCCTTTCTTCTTTTCTTTCTTTTTTTTCTTTCTTTTACTTCGTTAATTTCTTTCTTTTTTCATTTTTTTCTTTTTACTTTCCCCATCTTTCCTTCCCTCCCTTCCTTCCTTAAATAATTTGTTTCTTTTTCTTCCTTTCTTTCCTTCATTTCTTTCTTTTTAAATTTCTTTCTTTTTTCTTTCTTTTTTCTTTTTCTTTCCTTCTTTATTTTTTTTCTTTCCTTCATTTTGTCATTTTAAATTTTTTTTCTTCCTTCTTTCTTCCTTCCTTAATTTCTTTTTTTCTCTCTTTCCATCTTCTCTCGTGTGTGTTCATCTGCTGCTTGTTGCCATGTGTACACCAGGTCTGTTGCCAGGCAACATCAGTTACAGTGTCATCATACAGTGGAATTAATGCACACAGGAGTTGAGGACCGTCACTGATCCGTCTGCATCTCTGCTTAAAAATACACACAAATGTCTTTTACAGAAGTCCAGTAGTTGTGTGTGTATTCGTGCGTGTGTGTGTGTGTGTTTGTGTTGAGTGGGAGGTGCCCTGCGGTGCCTGTCTTAAACTCTTGGTTGGTTGGTTTCATAAGTAGTGTATTAACAGCATTGTTAAACAGAGCAGCGTCTGCAGCTCACCGGCAAACACACACCGCCCGCAGCACGATGGATCACACCGCAGGTCAGTGTGTGTGTGTGTGTGTGTGTGTATGTGTGTGTGTGAGAGAGAGACACGTGACCTGCTCCAGGATCAGCTGAACTGCTTACAGACCTGAACACCTGTGGCTGCAGTGCATGATGGGTAATGAAGACATGCGTGGACGGGTTAATTAGCTTATCTTGAGCACACAGAAAGACAGAAGAGATTACAGACGTGTGTGTGTGTGTGTGTGTGTGTGTGTGTGTGTGTGTGTGTGTGTCCCTGAACACTCACTTTTAAGACCAGTTTGATTGTTTGATTTGCTTTCGCAAACAGGTTTGGTGTGATGTGATCATGATTTTAGTAGTGCGTTTGGATGTCAGCAGTGTGTATGTGTGTGTGTGTGTGTGTGTGTGTGTGTGTGTGTGTGTGTGTGTGTGTGTGTGTGTGTGTGTGGATGGAGGTCAGTGTGAATAATTCATCCATTGTAAATGGAACAGCCCCTGGATATTGAATATCCGCACAGACTGTGTGTGTGTGTGTGTGTGTGTGTGTGTGTGTGTGTGTGTGTGTTGTCTCTAATTCACACTATAATTCCATGATGAGTTCACATCACTTAGAGTTCCTGTGCAGTGATTTTTAATGTGCAGTGCTTAATGCAATGTTTGAGATAATCATGAAGAAAGGGCGGTGCATAGAGTTGCTCCTCCCCTTTATAAAAGAACAGCCAATAGCGTTTGGTGTTTTCCTCACAGCTCTGTCAGCGAGTGTTTGAGCTCAAAAGCCTCAAGTGAAAAGCAAATGTTAAACATCTTAAAGTGGGCGGGGCTTGTCAGATACTAGAGAGCATTTAATTGGTCAGAAAAATGACAGTACACTTATTCAAACGCATCACAGATATTTACATTAGATATCGCCTACACGGTTGTTGTCTATTGGAAGGAATGCGTCAGTAGAGCTATTTTAGTACAGGGTAGCGCTCCTTTAAAATGAATGTGGAACCAAGGTGCAGTGGGGCACTGGCCATTGTTTTTATGTCACAGCCTTATTCCAAAATGGATTAAATTCATTAACTTCCTCAACATTCTACACACAATCCCCCATAATGACGATGTGAAAAAAAGTTTTTGAAATTGTAGCAAATTAAGAATAAAAAGCTGATAAATCACCTGTACATCAGTATTCACAAGCTTTGCTCAACACTTTGTTGATGCCCCTTCGGCATAGTCAGGATAGAGGGAAAGATGAATGCAGCAATGTACAGAGACATCCTGAATGAAGACCTGCACAAGAGTGCTCTCCACCTCAGACTGGGGCGACGCTTCATCTTCCAGCAGGACAATAACCCAAAAGCACACCGCCAGAATATCAATGGAGTGGCACAGCCAGAGCCCAGACCTAAATCCTATTGAACATCTCTGGAGAGATCTGAAAATGGCTGCACACCGTCACTTCCCATCCAACCTGATAGAGCTTGAGAGGTGCTGCAAAGAGGAACGGGCAGAAATTCTCAAAGACAGGTGAGCAGAGCTTGTGGTGTCATATTCAAGAAGACTTGAGGCTGTAATCCAGGGGTCACCAAACTTGTTCCTGAAGGGCTGGTGTCCTGCAGATCTTAGCTCCAACCCTAATCAAACACACCTGAACAGCTACTCAAGGTCTTACTAGGTATAGTTGAAACATACAAGCAGGTGGGTTGAAGCAAGTTACAGCTAAACCCTGCAGGAACACCTGCCCCCCCAGGACCGAGATTGGTGACCCCTGCTGTAATCGCATCAACATCAAGGTGCATCAACAAATTATTGAGCAAAGCCTGTGAATACTGATGTACAGGTGATTTTACTTTTACTAATGTTTTATTTTTAATAAATATGCAGCAATTTCTAAAACTCTCTCTTCACATTGTCATTATGGGGGATTGTGTAAAGAATGTTGAGGAAATCAATAAGTTTAATTAATTTAGGAATAAGGCTGTAAAATAAAAACATGGAAAAAGTGAAGCGTAATCAATACTTCCCACATGCACTGTACAATGGTATATAGCAATCGTAATATTCTGCAGTTTCGGGTGGACAGAATGCACATCGAGGCCCAGGCACTGTTATGTTATTAGGCAACCTTATAAGTTACTTCAGAAACTAACTGTTATTTCACTTAGCTGACAATAATACAAGTTTCTGACAGTGCAGCGTCTTGTTAACATATTTCATTTACATTTTTTGCAGATTTTATTCAATAAAACTAGCATAGACCTTTTATTTAGTGAGTTGGTGCTGCTTTGTCTGATGGTGAATGCAGTAAGTGACTGTATTATCATCAATAACGTGACCTGTTGAGCACAAAAGTTCAGAACATACAAAAACGTAAAAAACTAAATCTTCCCTGTGAAATGTTCTGCGTTTGTGCTTTGTTTTCTTTGTTTGCTCATTACTACACTCAAGCATCTCCAGCATCTTCAGCATCTTCCGCATGTTTGCTCATTACTACACTCCAGTGTCTCCCAACTCACTTGCCCATACTTCAAATACATTTGTTGAGCCTGTTCGAAACAGCTCCCACTGTCGCACAGGTTCGTAAAGCTCACTGTAAACCCTAATGTTGTCTTTACTTGAACGATTAAGTAAAGTTGACTGAACACAACTTAAAATTTTGCATTTTGGTCCTATCACTTAAAAAATATGAGTTAATTTAACTTAATTTAACTCTACCATAAAAACTGTACCGTACAATGCATAAACTTAAGATTTCAAGTGTAGTGAGCTCAAAATCATAATTAATCCTTTGAAAAAAATAAGTAATGCTCACAAACTTGACTGTAATATTCTAATATGTGCAACTTCTAAGTTACAAGGTTTTTAAATCAGAAAATAAATGGCTTCAGTTATAATTATTCATCATAGTGTGAATAAATGGCCACTTATTTATTGTTTAAAATTTATTTAAACATTTCTTTCACAGTATATTATTACACACACACACACACACACACACACACACTCACACACACACACACAAACACACATACACACATATATTTATATATATATATATATATATATATATATATATATATATATATATATATATATATATACTTACTACTACGTAAGTTGGTGAACTTAACAATTTAACTTAAATATGCAAGTTTTGGGAGACTCCATTACTGAATTAAATTGACGCAACGAGTTTATTCAATTAATTTAGTTTAGTCAACTCATTAGGGTTTTCAGTGCTCTAGAGACTCTAGAAATTAAAAAATCACCAGGAATTGATCAAATTGACCCTTATTTCTGACGTTTGGCAGCTGATCTTCTTGCATAACCTATAGCCTCTTTATTTAACTTAAGTCTCACTCCTAATGTGATACCTAAAATGTGGAAATCTGCAATGGTTACCCTATTATTAAAAAGAGGAGATCCTGCAGACCCAAATAATTACCGTCCTATTTCCAGACTGTCAGTTTTAGCAAAGATCTTTGAATCATTGACAAATGACCAACTAAAACAATATGTGTCAGTTAATAATATTCTTCAGGATTACCGTTCAGGGTTCAGATCGGGACACAGTACTGTTACTGCAGCTATGCTAGTCTTAAACAATATCACATCATCTTTAGACAGTAAACAGTCCTGCGCTGCTCTATTAATGGATTTATCCAAAGCTTTTGACTCTGTAGATCATAAACTAATGTTACAGAGACTTATGCCCCATTCACACGAGGCGTCAGCATCAACGCTTCCCATTCACTTTAAATGGGTGACATCAGGCATTGCCAAACTGCATAGTGAATCAGTCGATGGAAGCGTCAGCCAATCAGATCGCTGTATGCAAACACAGCAGCTAGACAGTGGCCTATTGCTGACTACATTTCATTGGCTGACGCTGCTATGACGATCGCTTCAGCCCCAACTTCAGACACGCCTTCAGTCAAGTGTTGATGCTGAAGCCTCGTGTGAATGGGGCGTTGGGCTTTTAGGTTGTAGTCAACCTGCTCTAAACTGGTTTGAAAACTGCTTTTCAGCGCGCACTCAATGAGGGACTGGTGAAAATTATAATTCGTCCTTTCTTTATGTCAACACTGAGATTCCCCAAGGATTAAGGTCATGGAATAGAATCAGCTAAAACTCACCTGTATGCCGATGACACAATAATATATACAGCGGCACATTCCTTAAGCCAAGCTGTACAGTATTTACAGAACGCTTTTCACGTATTACAGTGTACGTTGCAGGACTTAAAATTGGTTTTAAATTAAAAAAAGATACAGGATTTTTAGCCATGTTCAAATATAAAGAGTTAGCTTTTACAAATCTCTAGGTATTTAGATTGATGAGAGATTAGCCTTTGATATACACATTGACAAGTTACTGAAAAAGTTTAGGCCAAAATTAGGTTTCTTACACCGGTCAAACAATTGTTGTCCTGTGATGAAGCATACTGCAGGGGAGTTCTGGAGACCTACCAGAGCTCGAACTCCCCTCTCGCCCTTCTAATAGGAGGGAGCCCCAGGCTCAAGGATATTACGAGCTCAGGGCTCTCTCCCGGGACAGCATGCTAAATACGCTTTATTAATTATCAGCTAAGTGTGAACTCTTGAATTGATTATGTTGATCTATATATATATATATATATGCATTCAGCTGCTACTTAGAAAACTAGAGTCTGTTGATCATGCAGCAGTACACTTCATCACAGGCGCAGACTCACGGACACATCACTGTATTTTTTATGATTCCTTAGACTGGATATTTTTATATCAAAGGAGAAAATTAAACCTGTGCTTATTTATTTATTTATTTATTTATTTATTTTAAAGGCTCTCTTAGGTAAATTACCATCCTAACTTTCTAATTTGTTAACATTTCACATAAATAACCAACACTAGATCTGGTTCCTGTATTAGTCCCAAGGGTTTTATCAGAACTTGGCAAACATGTTTTCTCCTTTTATGCTCCCAAGGCTTGGAGTGACCTGCAAAATCAGCTCAGTCTTGACACACTTCCGACTCTGAGTACTTTTAAAAATCTTCTGTACAACATCTTAAAGGACTCTTGTAATGGTTTTTTGATGGTTTTAATGATCTTTTTATGAACGGTGATTTTGTGGTTTTGTTTTTGTGATTTTTATGTGAAACTTTATGTGCTGCCTGCCATCTTGACCAGATCTCACTGGAAGAAGATCTCCAGACTGAGATCTCCTGGCCAAATGAAGGAACTAATAATAATAATAATAATAATAATAATAATAATAATAATAATAATAATAATCTTGGGTGAAGCAGTAGTTATGTTGTCGCCTCACAGCAAGAAGGTCGCTGGGTCGCTGGTTCGAGTTTCGGCTCAGTTGGCGTTTCTGTGTGGAGTTTGCATGTTCTCCCTGCCTTCGCGTGGGTTTCCTCCGGGTGCTCCCGTTTCCCCCACAGTCCAAACACATGCGGTACAGGTGAATTGGGTAGGCTAAATTGTCCGTAGTGTATGAGTGTGTGTGTGAATGTTTCCCAGAGATGGGTTGCGGCTGGAAGGGCATCCGCTGTGTAAAAACTTGCTGGATAAGTTGGCGGTTCATTCCGCTGTAGCGACCCCGGATTAATAAAGGTATTAAGCCGACAAGAAAATGAATGAATGAATAATAATCTTTACATTGACTTTAGTCTTGACCAGTGAGGTTGAATGGTATTTGTCCTGGGAGCCCTGTACAAATGTGGCAGTGCTATTGATGCATGCTCAGGGTCCATATGCGATATCTTGTGTATATATCTATGCAAGCACACGAGCCTGTGTTAATGCACATTTTGAAGTATCGAATCAGAAAAAATGAGTTATGAAAAGGCAAATAAATGAATTAAAAGAGCTAAAGCTTAAAATGGCCGAGGGAAACACATTTGAGGAATGAACATTGTTTTGGCTTTTTTATGCATGTATCTTGTATCTTTTGCCAGTATTTATATGTAGATAAAGCACTATGAGATGTTCCTTTTAAGGGCACTGTATTAAATAAAGTCCATTATTATTATTATTATAAACATGAAATCCAACTGAACACATTGATGTTGTTAGGGCACATTGCTTGTTCATCTGTGCATGTTATTAAGAGCAAAAAAATAGTTTGCCCTTGCAATCTTTAATCGAGATCTGAAAAGGTCGAGATCTGTTTGTTCTCAGTTAAATTCTCAGATTAGGTCAGTCTGAGGTAGTGGGCGGGGCTAACACACTTAACCACGCCCCTTCAGCTGTCACTATGACATCAAAGGCATGGTGAGGGGGAGGAGTCTGTTAGCTTGTGATAACTCTCCCCAAACCCTTTTCCCCATCTTTCTGAATGACACGCCTACTTTACTATATCCAATCAGCTCGCAGCTTCTGGCTCATGCAGACTTTAAACTCACCTGACTCCATTATGCTTGCATTGTTTGCTGTCTAAGTTTCCAATACAACATTCAGCCACTCTGATAATGCAGATAATTCTTTCTTTTTTTGTGAACTTTGAAATGATTTGCTTCAGATTAGGATGGAAAACAGGCTTAAGCTGGATTTATACTTTCGCCTGATGCTGCATGGCGCATCTCCCCTGACTGTGTGTGCACCTCATGAAGCGGATAATGCTTTTATACTTGCTGTGTTCGCCGTTTTGATATTGTTTAAAATGCCAGGGGGCGCTCTAAAGAAACTGGCCATAAAGTCAGACGGATAAACAGAGAAGTTAAGTTTCCGGGAACTACGTCATGTCAAAATAATATAAAAAGATTTTTAAACTAATTATTTTTATACATTATTGTAATAATTATAAAGATTTTTATCAGCATCTAAGATGTTTTTTAAATCAAACTTTGATGCGTCACTTGCTTCTGTTCATATCTCAGACAGTTCTACCCATGAAAGTTAAATATTATTGACAACAGAACATGAGGTGCTCTACCATTACATTTTTTATTATGGCAAGAAAAAAAGTTAAAAAAAAAAAAGAGTAGATTTACTAAATAATACAGATTTAGCAGATTTATGCCGCTCCACAATTGACACATGACTGTCTGGCTAGTTTCTGTTCTCTACTTATGCAAAAAATGCAATAATGCTCCAATATTCCTGACTATTATCACCAATAAAGAAACAGACATCAGTATACTGTAAAGCCATAGTTAGGGCCAGACGGAATCTGCAGACGTTTTTTGCTATTTCTGCAGAGAATTTTGGGAGTATCATAACTAAAACCTCAATATATGAAATAAATAAATAAATATATCTTTTTAACTTTTTTTAATGTTTAAAATGCAAATCCAATTATATTCACTTCATTTGGTAAACAAAGCAGATCTCTCATGTAATATCTCTACTAAAAGACAGAAAAATGACTGTACACACTGCATTGTACATAAATCAGATGAACATTTTTCGTTAGTCAATAATATTACCGTAATTAATAAAAAAACTAAATAAATACAGATTTACACACGTTTACTCAAGTAAATAAACAGAATTAATGATGGGCTAAACATCTGCGCAGATTCCGTGTGGGCCTACCGATAGGGTCAGATATTCCTTCCCTGTTATCAAAGCAATAGTTTGCTCCTTAATTATAGTTTTGTAACTATTAAATTGTTTTAAATTTAAAACTGTAATATCTACATCAGTGTAAAACCTGCAAATGGAGGAAAAACACACTCAGTAATAGTGTATCCGGGTCACTTTTGCCATGGCCTCTTTTGGCTTTAACAAACTCATCCCTCAGGGTTTTCCAGACTTTTAAACAAAGTCTTTCCTTCTTTCTCACGGCTGTTGCCATTTCTAGCCAATAATTATTGATCATCTGGATATCTCTATGATCACAGATTATAAAGATGTATGTATATGTAACCCCGCCGGTCCTACACCACCCAACCTGCTTCGAGCTGGGATCGAACCGGCGACCTTCTGCATGGGAGTCGGTTGCGCTACCAGCTCGGAGCAGGTTGGGTGGCGTAGGTCCGGCGGGATTACATTGGTGCCGTGACCCGGATGGGAGTGAGGTGTAGGGGGGTGAGTGTAACGGAGGCCGGCTAGTAAGTGCTATACAGGTAAACCTCACTCCTCTGACCTCTAAAGGTGCTCAAGCAACAGACGCTAGAGGTCATGGTCTTTAGCCTCCTTGGTGGAGCAACTGACTCCCATGCGGAAGGTCGCTGGTTCGATCCCAGCTCGGAGCGGGTTGGGTGGTGTAGGACCGGCGGGGTTACATATATATATATTGGAGGACAGCTAGTAAGTGCTGTGCAGGTAAACCTCACTCCTCTGACCTCTAAAGGTGCTCTAGCGACAGACACTAGAAGCCATGGTCATTAGCCTCCTTGTTAGAGCAACCGACTCCCATGCGGAAGGTTGCTGGTTCGATCCCAGCTCGGAGCGGGTTGGGTGGTGTAGGACCGGCGGGGTTACATATAGTCATACCTGTTTCAGATAGAATCTCTTCAAAGTGCTTTAGATTCAACTCAAATCAAATGCGGCGCCTCGCGCACTGTTCGCTCGACTCAAAAAAAAAAAAAAAAAAAAGCGCTCCGCCAGCCTTCATGTCGCCTTCATGTCGCGCACCCAAAGCAAATCTCCACAAACACAGCGATGACGTCACATTCGCCACGTGCATTCAAGCGAACTAGCGGACATGTCGAGTATAAAGCGGGCTGATAGATGGAGAGAGGCGATCAGTGAACAGGAGTTTCAGCAGAGCGACTCTTGATCTGATGAGTGACTTAAACTGACGTCAGACTCGAAGAGCAGTTGTTGATGCTGGGAGTAAACAATCCATTTAATTCTTAGATTTAACTATACTGTACAACATATCTGCTCATGAACAGCTTCCCTGTTTTGGGATTGACAAGTGTTTTGTGTTTATATCCGGTGGTGAATTGCATTATGGGATGTTGATCTCTGAAGTTTAACAAAGTGACTTTTACTGGCATGTTAATGGTTTGAAATAATATCAGAAATAGTATCTAGTGTAATAAGTCTGTTTTATGATATACTTGTATATATAACATGTAATATACAACACCAACCCAGACAATATACAGTAGCACTGCACACTGTTACCAGTGTTTGAATTCAGCTTCTGATTGGCTCATTCTCTCCCATCATTTCGTGAACCTCCTGTATGATGTCACTGGGTTAAAGATGCTCTCAAATCTTCTTAAGTGCTTTAGGATGAACTGTGTGTGTGTGTGTGTGTGTGTGTGTGTGTGTGTGTGTGTGTGTGTGTGTGTGTGTGTGTGTGTGTGTGTGTGTGTGTGTGCGTGCATGTGTGCATGTGTGTGTGACCCACCAACTATTCCAGCATGTTTTACATAGCGGATGCCCTTCCAGCTGCAACCCAGCATTGGGAAACACCCATACACACTCATACACTATGGCCATTGTAGTTGATCAGTTCCCCTATAGCACATGTGTTTGGACTGTGGGGGAAACCGGAGCACCCGGAGGAAACCCACACCAACACGGGGATAACATGCAAACTCCACCCAGAAACACCAACTGACCCAGCTGGGACTCGAACCAGAGACCTTCTTGCTGAACGCTTGCTCTTGTGATTTACCAATGCATGTTTCACTCTCCCACTGTGTGTGTGTGTGTGCGTGCAGGTATCCGCCCTCAGCTGGTGAACGGGCCTCTTCATCCTCGTCCTCTGGTGGCTCTGCTGGACGGCCGGGACTGTACGGTGGAGATGCCCATCCTTAAAGATCTGGCAACCGTTGCCTTCTGTGACGCCCAGTCCACACAGGAGATCCATGAGAAGGTCACACACACACAAGCACACTAACACAAGCACACTCACACACACACACGCACAGAAACACTCAAACATAGACACATATGCACAGACACACACACACACACACTAACACAAGCACACAAACACACTAATACAAGCACACACACTAACACAAGCACACAAACACACTAATACAAGCACACACACTAACACAATCATACACACTAACACAAACACATACACAGACATGCACAGAGACACTCATAGAAACACATGCACAGAGACACACACTCACACACACACACACACACACACACCCAAACACACTAATACAAGCACACACACTCACTCACAAACACACACACGCACACACACACACACACACGCACAGAGACGCTCAAACACACGTGCACACAGACACTCAAACATAGACACACTAACACAAGCACACACACATACACACACACATGCACAGAGAGACACACACACTCACACACACAAACACACTAATACAAGCACACACACTCACTCACAAACACACACACACATGCACAGAGACGCACAAACATAAACACACTTGCAATGACACATGCTCACACACACACACGAGTACAGAGACACTCAAACAACACGTGCACACAAAAACACACACATTAACGCAGGCACAAACACACATTAACACAAGCACACACACACACACACACACACACAAGCATACATTAACACAAGCACACACACACAAATACACACATGTGCACACATGCGCACACACTCACACACACACACACACACACACACACACCCAAACACTAACGCGTACACATGCGCATACACGTGCACACAGACACTCACACACACATGTGCACACAGACACTAACACAAGCACACACGTACAGAGATACACACATGTGCACAGACACACACACGCACACACACACAAACACTAACGCATACACACGCGCATACACGTGCACACAGACACTCACACACACATGTGCACACAGACACTAACACAAGCACACAAGTACAGAGATACACACATGTGCACACACACACACACACAGTGTTCAGCAGAAGAAAGGTATTTGTAAGAGTTTACAACCACTTGAGTGTGAGGAAATGATGAGGAAGTGCTCATTTTTGCATGAACTGACCCTTCAATGTTAATGTAATGCTGTGTGTGTGTGTGTGTGTGTGTGTGTGTGTGTGTGTGTTCAGGTGCTGAACGAGGCTGTCGGTGCTCTGATGTATCACACCATCACACTCACCCGAGAAGATCTGGAGAAGTTTAAAGCTCTGAGAATCGTCATCCGCATCGGCAGCGGATACGACAACATCGACATTAAAGCAGCCGGAGAGATGGGTAACACACACCAGCACACACACTCATGCTCATGCTGTACTAGCGGCTTCTCTGTGTGTGCGGTCATACTGCTGATACTGGGATGTGAACAACTGCATCAATTACACTGTTAGAGGAGACCTATCCTGCCTCTTTCCGCAAGCTGTAAATGCGTCTCTGCTGTCTCTAGAGTGTGTGTGTGTGTGTGTGTGTGTGAGCAGAGAACAGCACACAGATAGTGTTCTCCAGCTCTCTGAAACTGACTCGTTCAGGCTTTGATCCTAATAGTGGTGTTTTGGTGACTGTCGCTTTTAATGCAAATGAGATTCAGAAGAGGGCGGAGCTACAGACAGCTGTGCGTCATCATAGTGACAGATGTAAAGCCTGGTTTATAATTCTGCGTCAAGTGACCGGGGTAACTCACGGCGCATGCAACGCGCGTGGCTGTGCATTTACACTTCTGCGCGCTGTCTCTGTGGGTCTGCATTATAACTTCTGAAACGCTAGTTGGCAGTGAGGTGTAAATGTTCCTCTGTGTCGAGTTTATTCGCTGCTTTTTTGATTTTCCTGAACACTTCCGGGATGTACAAGTGGCTCAAACTCGCTCATTTTGAGGCAGGAACCGGCGGACGTGCAGCAACTTTAACTATGAGGTAAACACAAAACAAAACTTTCCATCCGGAGCTCCTTCACTGGACTTCACACTTGTAAACAATCGCTCCATTGGGCTAGCGCCATTCGCGCGGCTCTCGGTCCCGCCCAGACTCGTCAGCGCTACCAAGCCGACCAATCACAGAGCTTGCTCTACGTGTCATTGCGACGTGTAGTTACATTTTTTGAGAGGGCTATGCGTAGGGCTATGCGTCGATGCCATAGCATACACGTGCGCTTGACGCAGAAGTATGAATCAGCCTTTAGTCCGAACCCGACTGCTCCTGCTTAAATTCAGCATTTGTTGTCCGGCTGCCCGACCTGCCCTGTTTTCTACCCGCAGCACCTGTTCCTGCTAAAGAGCAGTGGGAGAACAAAACCAAAAAACACCCAGCTGTACAAAGTCCAGACAGCATTTAACAAGCTGTCTGTATAAACACACACACACACACACACACAAGCACCAGGCAAGTGACACACATCTCTCATTCACACACACATACACCTCTTATTCTTGCGCACACACACACACACACACTCACGCACCCACGCGCACGCACACACAGCAACATTCACATTCAACATTCACTGTCTCATTCACACACATACATATGTGTGCTCGCTTGCTCGGGTATCGGGAGCGATACTGTTAGACTGCCTGCTCCCGTCCTAAATTAAACCAGTTACCGACTGCTCCCGCGCTTTTTTCGGAAATTCATTCCTGTGTCGAAAGAAATCTGGTTGGTACAGCTGTGTGAATGCAGACCTGTGCTTCAGTGTGAGTGTGTTGATGCTTCTGTCAGTCTATGTGGCTCCTGTCGCTGATCATCTAGAACTCCACATCTGTAATCCTCTTAGTCTATGCTGACATCATCTTTAGCAGCTCAAACACTCTAATGGCTAATGGACAGACGGCTGCTTCTCACTCAGGCCTGCTGGACATGCTAATGAGATGGAGACTAATGGGCGGGGCTTTCCCCCTCTGATGACACGTACAAAGGGAGAATGCCAATCACAGTGCTTCATGGCACAGAGAAATCAGTGATTAGAGACGAGTTCTTAAAATTATTGTGTTTAGAAATATGTTGAAGAAATCCAACCCAAGCTTATTCTGAAAACGTAGCCCCGCGGATGTTTTCTGGAGGTCGCGATTTACATGGCCGGAATTTCGTATGGCTGCATTTCGTTTTTTTTCAAGCGAATGCTATGGGGCGGTGTGACGCCGCTCCTCTTCGCACTCGCCGACTGGGCTGACAGCTCACCTTTGCGTGGAGGGCTCTCCCGCTGCAACTAGTCTGTCCGGTTAGCTCGTCGTGTTACGTCAGCGGAGCGGAGGCCCAGAGGAGGAGGAGCCGGCTGCGTTCGACGACCAGGTTCGAGTCCGGGGAAGAGCAGTTCCAGAAATCAGGTAAGACAAAACACAGAATCCAAAAAATAAAAGCGAACGAGTTTGTGACAAGGCAAACGTGGTGAAATCTGAAAACTCGGTCAAAATCGGTCAGGGCTTTTCTTTTTCTGCACAAATTTTGTAAATCATCGCTTGGGTTTAGGAAAGAAGGAGGAGGGTGGCCGGGTCGGCTGATTGGCCGGCCGCCCTGTCAATCGTTCAGTCGTTCAGTAGCTTGACATCGGCCTCCGGCGGCCTTTGAGAGACGTTCAAGAGGTGGAAAAGCGCAGCACAGCGACCTCTCGTGGATTTGCGAAAAAACAAAAACTGCACAAATACGTTCCTCCCGGGGGTGATTTCGCGATCTTCAGAAACGTCCACGGGGCTACGTTTCCAAAATGAGCCTGGGTTGGAGAAAAAAATATACAGGAGGGCTAAAATATCTGTAAACAAACCTGTGTGTGTGTGTGTGTGTGTGTGTGTGTGTGTGTTTGCAGGTATTGCGGTGTGTAATATCCCGTCAGCAGCAGTGGAGGAGACGGCGGACTCGACTCTGTGTCACGTGTTGAATCTGTACCGCAGGAACACGTGGTTATACCAGGCTCTGCGCGAGGGCACGCGTGTGCAGAGTGTGGAGCAGATCCGAGAGGTGGCGTCCGGAGCCGCACGCATCCGCGGAGAAACACTCGGACTCATCGGCTTCGGTTAGACTCACACACACACACTCTTAACCCTGCTGTACGGTTCAGACTGACTCCCCTGTGGTGATGTTGCTGCTGTTTTTGCTCCATTGACTTCCATTATAATCACATGTATTGATTGCACAGTCATGACAGCAGATGTCAGGTGTTCTTGACTGCTGCTGGTTTCCCCTGTTGGGATTAAGAGGCACAATGTGTCATTAATACTGTTGATTATCTGCTGTCGTGACTTTACAGTCAGTAAATGAGATTATAATGGAAGTCAATGGAGCAAAAACAGCAGCAACATCACCAAAGGACAGTCAGTCTGTTAAGTGTTTCCTCTGAGCAGAGCTGAGTGTTGGTGTGTGTGTGTGTGTGTGTGTGTGTGTGTGCGCAGGTCGGTCGGGTCAGGCCGTCGCCGTCCGGGCCAAAGTGTTCGGCTTCAACGTGATCTTCTACGACCCGTACCTGCAGGACGGTCTGGAGCGCTCGCTGGGTGTTCAGCGCGTTTACACACTGCAGGACCTGCTGTACCAGAGCGACTGTGTGTCCCTGCACTGCAACCTGAACGAACACAACCACCACCTCATCAACGACTTCACCATCAAACAGGTGTGTGTGTGTGTGAGTGTGTGTCAGTGCCTGTGTGTTTGCACTGTATGTTTTTATGTCAGTAAGCTTGTGTGTGTTTGTGTGTCAGTGTGTATGTGTGTGTGTCGTTGTGTATATATGTGTGAGTGAGTGTTTGTGTGTGTTAGTGTCTTATGTCAGTATGAATCAGTATATGTATATGTCAGTAAATCTGTGTGTGTGTGTAAGTTTGAGCA
>NC_141032.1:51490000-51507500 GCF_052040795.2 Danio rerio | reverse complement strand
ACCCCCCTCACAGGGAACTGAGGACAGTTTTACTCTCTGACCAAAACTCATTCTGTGTGATTTAGAAGCTTTTGGAGAAATGAGGACGTCAGCAATGTGCTCATAATTCACCACCTTCTGTAATACCTGTGTCATTATACAGATTTGTGTCCTGATATGTCACAAAAACATGTACACACACACACACATCTGCTCTTATTCAGTCATCCTGACGTCTACAATAATCATTTTATTTTGACTCTATTTTTTTATTACAAATGTAGCTAAAAAAACGTTTTAACGTAGAGTTTTTCTCTGAATTTAACGTTTTTTTCTCTGAACTTCACAACGTTATTCTTAAAATGTAAACAAAATCTTGAAAAACACAACTTTATTCTTGAAAGTTTAAGTTTAACTCAATTTTCTTCTCTAAATTGAACACATTTTATTCTCTGAAGTTAGTGAGTTTGCTCTTAACATTTTATTTTGGCATATTTTTCTGTTGAAACCACTTTATTTATTTTTTTTAAATGTAACATGTTTTTTTTCTCTATGCATAATCAATTTAATCTCAAAACATAACAATTTCTGTCTGAAAATTTAATTTTATTCTTAAAAAATGTAAACTTATTTCTTTTAATTTAAAATTTTAAAGTTAAAAGTTTATTTTAACTTTTTTTAGACTTTTCTCAAAATGTTTAGTTTCATCATCATTCTTCATTTTCATTCATTGTCTCAGTCACATGGTCCTCATGAATAATTAATATTTAAAACCATATTAGCCACACCCCCATGGTAAAATAACATGTGTAATTCTGAGCCCCACCTCCATCTGCTTCTCCCATACAGCCATGTCAACCAATCACTGCAGGCCATCACCACCGGCTCCGCCCCCCAAGACAAAATCATTGCCTAAACACGAGCAGGTAAACTCTGACCTCTGACCCCTGATGACCTCTCACTCCTTCCTCTCCATTTGTACACAAACATCCTCATCCTAATTTCATTTATAAATGGTTGTTATAAATGTATTAGATATTTAATAATAATATTAATATTATATTATTTAATATTAATTTAATTATTTCATAATTATCTGGAGATAATATGAGGGAAACTGATTATGATTTATAAATATTCTGTTTTTAAAAATGTGTAAAAAAGTAAAATTCAATCAGTACAAGTGCAGCTAAATATGACATTCATTGTTACAAGATAATATTTTATTATTATGAGAAAATAAGTGCTTATTACAAGATAATATCTCATTATCATGAGAAAGGCATTATTATGAGACAGTATCCCATTATTATGACTTGCAAATTATTACTGTTTTATTTCATGGTGGAAACAGACTTCCATATTTTAGATCAACATTACTCAGAAACAAAAAACAAACAAACATTATTCTCAGTGTAACAAGTTATTTTCTATGAAGATAACTTTATTATCGAAATGTAAATTTTTCTACTGTCAAAGCATAACTTCATTTCAAAATTGAACAAGTTTTTTTTTCTTTTATTCTCAACATTTCTCAAAATATAACTTTTTTTCTCTAAAAATAATGACTTTAATCTGGAAATGTAAATAAAACATTTCTTGAAACTACTCAAAATTTGAAAACTTTTCTCTGAAGATGTATCACATTTTATTCTCTGAATTTAAAAGTTTATTCTCACCATTTATTTAGAATTCTGATTTTAAAATGTAACATTGTTTCTCAAAAAAATTCTTTACATTTAATTACTTAGATCTCTTAATTAATTTTTTTCTCAAAAGCTTAAGTTTTTTTCAAAAAATCACAACTGTAATCTGGAAATATTTTTTTAAAGCTATTCTCAAAAAAAGTTACTATTATGAGATAATATCTCATTAATTTGAGAAAGTAAGTCATTATTACGAGTGATCTCATTATTATGAGAAAGCAAGTCAATGTGACGAGATAATATCTCATTATTATGAGAAAACAAGTCCTTGTTATGAGATATCTCAATATTATGAGAAAATATCTCATTATGAGATAATAATAAGAAAGTCATTATTACAAGAAAGTATGTCATTAATATGAGATAATATGAGATAATAAGAAAGTCATTATTATGAGATATCTCATTGCTATGAGAGTCATTATTATGAGATAATATCACATTATTATGAGAAAGTAAGTCATTGTTATGAGATAATATCCCATAATTATGAGAAAATATCTCATGAGATGATAATGAGAAAGTCATTATTACGAGAAAGTATGTCATTATTATGAGATAATAATGAGAGTCATTATTATGAGATAGTAAGTCATTATTATGAGAAAAATTCTCATTATTATAAGTAATTATTGTCATAATATTACTGAGATAATATCTTATTATTATAAGAAAGTAGGTTGTTATTATAAGATATCTCATTATTAGAAGACAGTGTTTTAAGAATGTCATCAAAAACGGATCTACTTTTTTCTCTCAAAATGTATCACATTTTATTCTCTGAATTTAATAGTTTATTTTCAACATTTTATTTACGATTTTGATCTCAACATTGAAATTTTTTTTTCGAAAAATATACTTTTTCTCTGAATTTAATGACTTAATTCTCAACATTTTATTTTTCCTAATGTTATTTTTTTTAAATAACGACTTTAATCAGAAAATATAAAAAAAAATCCTTAACTATTTTTTTTTCATTTTAAAAAATTCTCAACCTCTTTTCTCAAGATTTATTACATTTCATTTTCTGACTTTCATAGTTTAATCTCAACATTTAATTTAGACTTTTTTTTAAACAACTTGAAACAACTTTAATTCTAAAATGTATGAAATTTTTTCTCAACTTTGTTCTCAAAACGTATCATGTTTTTTCTTAAAACATGATGAATTTAGTCTTGAAATTGAAAAAAATCTCCAAACAAATGTTCTTAGATTTTAAATGAATTTTATAAAACTTTGACATTTTCAAATATAAAAAATAGAAATAAGTAAAAAAAAAAAAAGAAAGAAAAACTTCTAATCAAAAATGTAATTCTTTATTTTCATCTCAACAATATGGTTGGTCAATGGTTGATCCAAGACAAATACTTTTTTAGGCTAATAATATTGACCTTAAAATGTCCTTAAAACAATGAAAAACTGCTTTTACTCTGGCCGAATCTAAACAAATCAGACTTTCTCCAGAAGAACAAATATTAGAGGAAACACTGTGAGAAATTCCTGAATCTGTTCAACATCTACTGGGAAATATTCACTGGAGGGCGAATAATTTTGACTTGACTGTAATCTGTAATCAGGTGTGTATAGTGTCTGCATGTATTGATGTGTGTGTGTGTGTGTGTGTGTGTGTGTGTGTGTGTGTGTGTGTGTGTGTGTGTGTGTGTGTGTGTGTGTGTGTGTGTGTGTGTGTGTGTGTGTGTGTGTGTGCGTGTGTGTGTGTGTGTGTGTGTGTGTGTCAGGTTTTCCTCAGGTATGCTGGGTCTGTCAGTGGGTCTGGAGGGTCTGGTATCATCGGTCAGTGCAGTAAAGCAGTCATCATCTCCAAACCAGCCCGTCTCCAAACACATGGAGAGAGGAGAACATCTGAGCGAGCAATAACAAACACACACACACACTGGACTCAAAGAGGGAACACACACACTCCTCTGAACACACACACACACTCATCATTTGTACAGTCTGGAGGATGTTTTTGACTGGCGCTCTCCTGTTTTTACATCAGCATTAGTAAAGGACGGCGTCCGCTAGTTTGAGGCGTGTATTTTTCACTATCTTGCCTACATTCTTCATCTCTGAGTGTGAGTTTAGCTGAAATAAAGCAGGCAATAGATGACAGTCAAAGCCACGCCCACTCAGCCATCCGTCAAGATGATTGACAGCTCAGCGCTCGCTCTGATTGGCAAGATATCTCAGACTTTGATGATTGACAGCTCAGTGCTCAAATGAAACCCGCTCAAATAATATATGCAGGTTCATGACTCTCTCTGATTGGCAGAGCTCAATGATTGACAGCTGAGCACTTGTTTCAGTTGGCTGAACTTTCAAACTTTGACGACTGACAGTTCAGTGCTCGCTTTGATTGGCAGAGAAATCTCAGACTTTGATGATTGACAGCTCAGTGCTCAAATAAAATCTGCTCAAATAAAACACACAAGTTCATGACTCGCTCTGATTGGCTGAGCTTGCAGACTTCCGTGATTGATAGCTCAGCTCTTGCTCTGATTGGCTGAGCTCTTAGACTTCAATGATTGACAGCTCAGCTCTAGCTCTTAATGGCCAGAGCTCTTTGACTTCATTGATTGACAGCTCAGCGCTCTCTCTCTCTGATTGGCTGAGCTCTCAGATTTCATTGATTGACAGCTCAGCACACGCTCTGATTGGCTGAGCACTCAGACTTCAATGATTGACAGCTCAGCTCTTGCTCGGATTGGCTGAGCTCTAAGACTTCAGTGATTGACAGCTCAGCTCTTGCTCTGATTGGCTGAGCTCTTAGACTTCAATGATTGACAGCTCAGCTCTTGCTCTGATTGGCCGAGCGCTCAGCCTTTATTGATTGACAGCTCAGCGCTCAAATGAAACCCGCTCAAATAAAATAAGCAGGTTCATGACTCTCTCTGATTGGCTGAGCTCTCAGACTTTGAGTAATCACTCAGCTCTTGCTCTGATTGGCTGAGCTCTCAGATTTTGATGATTGACAGCTCAGTGCTCGTTCTGATTGGTCAAGCTTTCAGACTTAACGACTGACAGCTCAGCTCTTGCTCTGATTGGCCGAGCTCTCAGTCTTTAATGATTGATAACTCAGCACTTGTTCTGATTGGCTGAGCTCTCAGACTTTGATGGTTGACAGCTCAGCTCATGCTCTGATTGGCCAGAGCTCTCAGACTTCAATGATTGACAGCTCAGCCCATGCTCTGATTGGCCAGAGCTCTCAGACTTCAATGATTGACAGCTCAGCTCATTCTCTGATTGGCCAGAGCTCTCAGACTTCAATGATTGACAGCTCAGCTCATGCTCTGATTGGCCAGAGCTCTCAGACTTTAGTGATTGACAGCTCAGCTCATGCTCTGATTGGCCAGAGCTCTCAGACTTCAATGATTGACAGCTCAGCTCTTGCTCTGATTGGCCGAGCTCTCAGTCTTTAATGATTGATAACTCAGCACTTGTTCTGATTGGCTGAGCTCTCAGACTTAAGTGATTGACAGCTCAGCTCATGCTCTGATTGGCCAGAGTTCTCAGACTTCAGTGATTGACAGCTCAGCTCATGCTCTGATTGGCCAGAGCTCTCAGACTTCAATGATTGACAGCTCAGCCCATGCTCTGATTGGCCAGAGCTCTCAGACTTCAATGATTGACAGCTCAGCTCATGCTCTGATTGGCCAGAGCTCTCAGCCTTCAGCCAAGGAACATTCCCCGTGTGTTCAGTTCAGTTTTCTCTCTGCTTTTGTATTTGATCTCTGGAGAGGTTTTGTTTCCACTGTAAGACTCAGGAAAATCACACTGTTGCTGTTTGTTTGTTTGTGTATCTTCTTCTCCATCAGACGTTAGGATTGTTTGTGCTGTACAGTAGATGAAGCGTTCTGTCCTGTTGTGTTGATCTTCATCTCTCGTTGGGTTTGTTCTGTTTGTTTGTCAGATTATCGGGAGCTGAGTGGGACTTTCTTTCTTTTATTGTGATTTTATTATTATTTGTTTCTTGTACGTTTAGCATCGTTACAGATCAAATAAAACACGCAGGTTCACAACTCTCGGCTTTATGTCACATTTATTTATTCATTCATGTAAACCACATTCAATTAATTCAGGGGTTTTCAAGCAGGAGATAAAATAAACGTGAATTAATTTTAGACATTGATGTGCTGATTTTTTAAGTGTTTATTCTCAACATTTGATATTTTAGACATTTTTTTCACAAATTAACAAGTTTTTCTTTGACAAATTACCCAGAAAATTATAACTTTTAGCAGAATTTAATGACTTTATTCTATTCTAACATTATAAATAAAAATCAACACGTGTTACCTTGAAATATTCATACTTTTCTTAGTTTATTTTCAAGTTCAA
The DNA here is from genome assembly GCF_052040795.2 of Danio rerio. Classification (NCBI taxonomy): domain Eukaryota; kingdom Metazoa; phylum Chordata; class Actinopteri; order Cypriniformes; family Danionidae; genus Danio; species Danio rerio. The sequence continues at coordinate 51,501,474 of NC_141032.1, read as the reverse complement.
AGTTTTTTTTTTTTTAAATAACAATTCTCAGAATTAAATGTTTTTATTTCCTCAATATTTTATTTCTGCATTTGTCTGAACATTCAGAAAATCACACCTTTGCTGAAGTTTTTAAAATTATTTGAAGCAGAATCACTTTTAGTATCATCATGTTATTCTGAGCAATGCTTTAACATAAATAAAACAATAAATACTTTATTTTTGACAGATTCATCAGTTACACTGAATGATGATCCACATTATTTCAGCAACATTTACATGCATATAATGTGCTTTCGTTTTACCAAAAACAAACATGTTGTAGTGTCTGGTTGGTTAAATGACATTAATTGCAAAAAGACAGAAAACTTCACTTACAGTTGGTCAGAATTATTCGCCCCCCTTTATTTTTTTCCCCAATTTCTGTTTAACTGAGAGCAGATTTCTTCAGCACATTTGTAATCGTAACAGTTTAATAAATCATCTCTAATTACTGATGTATTTTCTCTTTGCTATGATGACAATAAATAATATTAGACTAGATATTCTTCATGACACTTCTAAACAGCTTAAAGTGACATTTAAAGGCTTCACTAGGGTAATTAGGTGTAATCCCGCCAGACCTACCCACCACCCAACCCGCTCCGAGCTGGTATCAAACCTGCAATCTTCCGCATGGGAGTCAGTTGCTCTACCAAGGAGGCTAAAGACCATATCCTTTAACATTAGTCGCTAGAGCACCTTTAGAGGTCAGAGGAGTGAGGTTTACCTGTATAGCACTTACTAGCCGGCCTCCGTTACATAGGCAAGTTATTATATAATGATGGTTTGTTCTGTAGACTACTGAAAATATATATATATATATATAGCTTAAATGGGGTTAATAATATTGACCTTAACATGGTGGTTAAAAAAAAAATAATAAAGCTGTTTTTATTCTAGCCTAAATAAGACTTTCTCCAGAAGATAAAACAATATTATCAGACATACTGTGAAAATGTCCTTGCTCTGATAAACATCATTTGGGAAATATAAAAGTAAAATAATAATAATAATTCAAAAGGGGGGCTAATAATTCTGACCAGCTGTATGTATTCAGATGTCCCTATATGCTTAAGAAAATGGTTATTAGCGATGAAAGTGTAAGAAGAAGGAGAGGCACCTCCGACAGAGAGCCCGAAGGACAAGCGGACTGTCTGCCAGTAATGTGGAAACTCTTTCTGCAATAGATGAGCTCATTGTCCAGCTGAGAAGCATGACGTAAGAATGACCCTGAGATTGGCCAAAGGTTGATTTATACGTTTAGTGATATTCTCTGTTGAGCTTTTCCTGAGGTAGCTGTTTCCAAAAGCTTTCTGATGTAGTCTAAAGCAGCTTTTTTATATTTATGCATGAAGGTTATAAAAGGCTGGAATTTACAGACCTGCATTGAGCTCTCTGACCTCTATATTGAATATCTTAAGCCCTTTATTTTTGAACAGATGATAAAGGATTTTGTTTTGTTGTTATTCTTATTTTCCACTGGATTTGATTTTATAAAGTGTGTTTAATTAATTTTCTTCACTGGAGTGAACATTGGCTTCATTTGCAGAATCCATCATTACCCTGTGTGGAAAAGTAAAAATATTTTTTTTTCCTTGAACAACATTTCAAAGGATGGTCCTAAACTAACCTCTAGCTGAGAAATAAAGCCAAGGGAGGATTCTGCTGTCTTTATTAAATTTAAGATAGGGCATCCAGAATGTAGAACAAATAAAACAATTGAATATGATGGCAGTGGCGCAGTAGGCAGTGCTGTCGCCTCACAGCAAGAAGGTTGCTGGGTCGCTGGTTCGAACCTCAGCTCAGTTGGCGTTTTTGTGTGGAGTTTGCATGTTCTCCCTGCCTTTGTGTGGGTTTCCTCCAGCTGCTCTGGTTTCCCCCACAGTCCAAAGACATGCGGTACAGGTGAATTGGGAAGGCTAAATTGTCCGTAGTGTGTGTGTGTGTGTATGTGTGTGGATGTTTCCCAGAGATGGGTTGCAGCTGGAAGGGCATCCGCTGTGTAAAAAAACTTGCTGGATAAGTTGGCGGTTCATTCCGCTGTGGGGACCCCAGATTAATAAAGGGACTAAGCCGACAAGAGAATGAATGAATGAATATGATTGCATGAGAATAAACACAGAGACGCTTGTTTGTAGAATATCTTTACTAATGTAGTGAAGTGTTGCACTGGCAGATTTTTCACTTGTTTTCATGCATGAAGTGAAAAACAGGTCAGACAGTTCTTCATTTATAATGCACTTTATTTTATTTTGGAAGAAAAGGGTTCAGATTTTTTAAACAACTGTAATTTATTTCCAGTGGATTGATAAACCTGATATTAACTAAAAGCTGTCATGGTTCACAATAAGTGATAAACGGCCTGAACACAGGGGCCAGATCCTGGATCATTTAAAGGGTTAGTTCACACAAATATCTAAATCATTTCTGCATGGTATGAAGGACCATGAACTCCAGGTGTATTTGATTAAAGTCCTGCTTAAAGTGTTGTGGTCACGGACCAAAAAATAATAGGCACAAATCAAACATTTAAATATTTACATTTTTGAGGTTTCATTATTTGACTATTGGAAAACAAAACTGTACATATACTGCTGTATAGCTTGGGTAAAGTAGAAATAATAACTGATAATTGTATGTAGGCGATGCAGTGGCGCAGTAGGTAGTGCTGTCACCTCACAGCAAGAAGGTCACTGGTTTGAGTCTCGGCTGGGTCTGTTTGCGTTTGTGTGGAGTTTGCATGTTCTCCCCGTGTTGGTGTGGGTTTCCTCCGGGTGCTCCGGTTTCCCCCACAGTCCAAACACATGCGCTATAGGGGAACTGGGTAGGCTAAATTGTCTGTAGTGTATATGTATGAATGAGAGTGTATGGGTGTTTCCCAGAGATGGGTTGTTGCTGGAAGGGCATCCGCTGTGTAAAACATATGCTGGATAAGTTGGCGGTTCATTCCGCTGAGGCGACCCCAGATTAATAAAGGGACTAAGCTGAAAAGAGAATGAATGAATGAATTGTCTGTAATTTTCTGAACAATCTAACTTTGTTTACTGTGGGGTTGTTTTGAGGGTGGAGTATGGGAGGCCATATTGGCGAGCAGAATGTAAACAAAGCCACAGATCTGAACAAAACTCAGATATTCAGCTGATTATTCCTGCTAAAAATGATCAATTATTATCATGTTTTGGGCTGAACTCATCGATCAGACTGAAGTAAGAACATTTAGAGGACTATAGACTGCTTTCCAGAGCACGAATCTGGACAACATTCATGTTTGCTCATCATTTCTGCTCAAATAGGTGCAATAGGTGCAAAATTTAGCACCCTTTCCTGCTTACTAATTCCTCTGTAAGATTTACAGATAGATTATCTGTTAGTTTTTTTTTTTTTATCTCCGTTTAGACAGGATGAAGATATTTCTCATAATGAATAATTGTCCAAATATGGAAACAATAATTGAATGAATTACGAATAATTGATGACCTAAATGTGATTGATTTAAAGGTGCAGTATGTAAGTTTGACACACAGTGGATGAATGAGGTATTGCACTCCTGGATCAAGACATATTTTCACTCGGCCTAAAGGCTGATTTAAGGCTGATTTGAACTTCAGAACTGAGACTATTATTCAATCCGTGACCGCAATACTTTTGGTGGGAGTCTAATCTCATGCATGTGTTTTCAGCGTTATCCGCTGGCCTCTAGAGGTCGCTCTCTCCGTACAGTGCAGTGGAGAACGCAGCGTAATCCAGAGCTCCAGGAACAGCGTCAGGTCCTTTATATGGAGGCATCCTGGAGATGCAGTATTCAGCCTGCTCTGGAGGAAGCTCACGCCGCAGCTCGTCCACCAGAATATACGGCTGAAACACACACACACACATTGGGACACATGTGCATGCTAGGATAATGACAGTAGTGGAATTACCTACTGCTATAAAGTCTAGAAGGGATACAGCTGCAGATATGCACATCAATATTGCATCATTTTTGATAATTCATATTTTTACATTACTGTGAGGGTTTGGGGTAGACGTTAAAAAATACAATTAATGAGAAGTTTAATAAATAATATAAATAATTCTTTCTAACTTCCAGCCACAACCATATCTGTTCTAGCGACAACTGCAGTACTTAACTTCCGCCTTTCTGTTTGTTTCTTTATTTTAATTAATTATTTTTATTGTGCAATGTGTACAAACACAACAACTTTCAAAAAATAAAACAAAATACACTGCTCAGAAAAATAAAGGGAGCACGTGGAGTTACATTGTGTTGTTTATTTTTCTGAGCAGTATATATGACCTATATTCACTGAGAAATTGATAAAAATATATTAATTTTCAAAATGGGGTGTGCTCAATAATGCTGAGCACTGTACATATTCTATTATTTGGTGTCTTAAGATGTTCTGTAAGTGTTTAATGTACATTTAACGTGTGTGTGTGAACTGACCTTATCGGCGGCCAGAATCCTGAAGGAGGCAACGACCTGCTCTGACGTGTCCGATTCTCCAGTTTCACGGGTCATAAAGTCCACAAACGCCTGAAACGTCACCACTCCAGAACCATTGGGGTCCACCAGAGCCATGATGCGCGCAAACTCTGCTTCACCCTTAAACACACACACAGGACACAGAGACAAGAAATACCATCGTCCTCTGACATAAAACCTTCTCAAAGTCATCAACACACATTTTTCTTTTGAAATTTTAATCAGACATGCTCAGAATATGAAGTTGAAGTCAAAATTATTAGGCCCCTGTATATTTTCCCCAATATCAGTAAGATTTCTTCAACACATTCCTAATCATAATAGTGTTAATAACTCATCTCTAATAAGATTTATTTTCTCTTCTCCATGATGACAGCACATAATATTAGACTAGATATTCTTCAAGACACTAGTGTTCAGCTTACAGTGACATGTAAAGGCTTCACTAGGGTAATTAGGGTAAAGTTAGGGTAATTAGGCAAGTCATTGTATAACAGTGGTTTGTTCTGGAGACAATCCAACACTAATATTGCTGAAGGGGCCAATAATATTGAGCTTAAAACAATTAAAACTGCTTTTATTCTAGCCGAAATAAAACAAATAAGACTTTCTCCAGAAGAACAAATATTGTTATGTTATAATTTTATGTCAATTTTATTTTGTGTTATTATTAATATTATTATTATTATTATTATTATTATTATCATTATTACTATTATTACCATCATCATTATTATTATTAATATCATTATTTTTATTATTATTATCATTATTTTTTATTATTATTATCATTATTATTATCATCATCATCATTATTTTTATTATTATTATTATCATTATTATTAATATCATTATTATTGTTGTTATTATTATTATTATTAATAATAACATTACTATTATTATTATTATCATTATTATTATTATTTTTGTTAATAACATTATTATTATTATTATCATTATTACTATTATTACCATCATCATTATTATTATTAATATCATTATTTTTATTATTATTATCATTATTTTATTATTATTATCATTATTATTATCATCATTATTTTTATTATTATTATTATCATTATTATTGTTATTATTATTATTATTATTATTATTATTATTATTATTATGTACTGTGGTAGTTTTTACCAGATCATATCCCATAGAGATCAGACAGGCTCTGAAGTCATCAGTCTCCATACCGCCCTTCTTCTTCTGTTGAACACACGAAACACACACGATCATGTTTAATAAGAGTACATTTACAGTCATCCTAGCACTTTTATCTGGAGTGACTTACAAAAGCAGTCTGTCAGAGAGCCAGCAATGTAATAAAAACAGTCCTGTACAATGCATATACACACCGTACCACAGCACTAACTACACATTACATATCTTTACTCATTTTCTGACAAGATGCTTGACTCAGTGTAGTTTAAAAGGAAATGGAGCAAATCTAGATATCATTGAAAACCCTCAATTAACAGCTGATCGTTTTATTTTTGGCATCTCCAATGAAAAAAATACTGTAGTAAATTATAGTAAACACTACAATGTTTATGAACCGTATTGTAGTAACGTACTTGAATTAATCTGTTGTGTTGATTCTACAGTTGCTATGGTAACATGACAACTATAACTAGATTCTTAAAGTTTAAGGACAAATTTTGAGGCTGGCTTGTAAACGCCTGATGGTAATAGTTTATTAAGTTTAAACAGTTTTAAAAAATATGAAAAGATAGATAGATAGATAGATAGATAGATAGATAGATAGATAGATAGATAGATTAGCATGTTATTAGCATGATTCTAGCATGAATTAGCATGTTACTAGCATGATTCTTGCATGAAATAGCATGTTATTAGCATGATTCTAACATGAATTAGCATGATATTAGCATGATTCTAGCATGAATTAGCATGTTACTAGCATGATTCTATCATAAATTAGCATGTTACTAGCATGATTCTAGTACGAATTAGCATGTTACTAGCATGATTCTAGCATGAATTAGCATGCTATTAGCATGTTTCTAGTATGAATTAGCATGTCACTAGCATGATTCTAGCATGAATTAGCATGCTATTAGCATGATTCTATCATGAATTAGCATGTTACTAGCATGATTCTAGCATGTCACTAGCATGTTATTAGCATGATTCTAGCATGAATCAGCATGTTGTTAGCATGATTCTAGCATGACTTTGCATGTTACTAGCATGATAGATAGATGGTAGTCTTTGGTAGTCTGAGTTAAATCAGCCCAGTTAGAAGTCTGTACAACAGTCTGATGTAGAGTTATGAGCTCACAAAGTTTGACCCAATGTAAAGTCAATAAGAGTCTTTTGCAGTGGAAGTCTATGGGACAGTTTCTAGGGTCATAAAAGTGGTTGCTAGGGTTCGGCCAGAAAGTTAAAAGCTCATCGGTTATTGGCAGTTAGGTAGTCTGAGTTAAATGAGCCCACTTAGAAGTCTGTAGGACAGTCTGATGCAGAGTTATGAGGTTACAAAGTTTGTTCCAATGTTAAGTCAATGGGATTTTTCCGACGGTCCCGGGACGTTTTTCGGAAAACCAAAAGTCGGATCACTTGGAAAAGATATAGCAACCCGAGTCAGACCAGTTTGGAGGTCTGGTGTGAGTTTGGTGGTCGTAGCTCGAAAGCTCTAGGAGGAGATAGAGTTTAATTTTTAGTCTCAAAAGAAAAATAGGATAACAATAGTCTGGCTTGCTACACAAGCCAGCCTAATAACTGATCTGCTGTGGTGATTCTACAGTTGCTATGGTAATATGACAACTATAGTAACTGATCTGCTGTGGTGATTCTACAGTTGCTATGGTAACATGACAACTATAGTAACTGATCTGCTGTGGTGATTCTACAGTTGCTACTCTATAGTGTGTATTACACTTTACTATAGAACAACACTATAGTGGTGTTTTACCCTGTCGAAGTGTGTGAAGGAGGATCTGAAGTCGTTGAGTTGTTTCTGGCTGATTCCTTTTGCGTCGCGGGTCATGATCTGAGTCTCGATCTCGTTGATGGTGCGAGCGATGGTGGTCAGAAGAGACTCCCAGCCCACACGGATGTGCTGCGGAACACACACACACACACACACACACACACACACACACACACACACACACACACACACACAGACATGGGATGTGTGGGATGCTGCAGTAGAGTACATAGACCTGTGTTCGTGTGTGTGTGTGTGCGCGTGTGTGTGTGTGTGTGTGTGTGTGCGCGTGTGTGTACCTCCATGGTGTAGTTGGTGTGTTTGTTGTCGAATATGAGCGACTCCTGTATGAGCTGGTGGTCTCCCTCCAGCTTGTCGATGTTGGGTTTGTAGCTGATGATGTCGTGCTCGTATTGTTTGAGTGTGTTCATCTGATCCTCCAGTGTGGTACCCAGATCCACCGTACTGTGAGCGATCTCCTGTACACACACACGCACAAGCACAATTAATGATAACAGACATAAATAAACAGAAAAACTAAACCCAAACACCGAATGTGACAAAGACACACATCACAGTGTCTAAACATAAAGAGGAGACATGGCGTTAAACATGGGTATGTGTGCTTGTGTGTCTTTTTGTTTGTTTGTTTGTTTGTGTGTGTTTGTGTATGTTTGTGTGTCTCTGTGTGTCTGTGTGTATATGTATTTTGTAGTGTTTGTCTGTGTGTTTGTTTGTGTGTGTGTGTGTGTATGTTTGTGTGTTTGTGTGTGTGTTTGTTTGTGTGTGTGTTTGTTTGTGTCTGTGTGTATATGTATTTTGTAGTGTTTGTTTGTGCGTGTGTGTGTGTGTGTGTATGTTTGTGTGTGTGTGTGTTTGTGCTTGTTTGTGTGTCTGTGTGTATATGTATTTTGTAGTGTTTGTGTGTTTGTTTGTGCGTGTGTGTGTGTGTGTGTGTATGTTTGTGTGTGTGTGTGCTTGTTTGTGTGTCTGTGTGTATATGTATTTTGTAGTGTTAGTCTGTGTGTTTGTTTGTGCGTGTGTGTGTGTGTGCGCGCATGTGTGTTCATGTGTCTGTGTGTGTTTGTGTATGTTTGTGTCTGTGTGTGTTTGTGCATGCCCATGTGTCTGTGTGTATATGTGTGTGTCTGCGCATGTGTCTGTGTGTGTCTGTCTGGATATGTCTGTGCGTGTGTGTTTGTGTGTTCGTGTGTGTTTGTGTATGTGTGTGTGCGTGTGTGCGTGTCTGTGTGTGCGCATGTGTCTGTGTATATGTCCGTGTGTGTTTGTGCGTCTGTGTTTGTGTATGTTTGTGTGTGTATGCGCGTGTGTGTGTGTATGTTTGTGTGTGTTCGTGTATGTTTGTGCATGCCCGTGTGTGTGTGTGTGACCTCCATGCGTGTCTGTATCCAGGGCCCGATGGCGTTGGCTTGTCCTGCAAACTGTCGTCTGAGTCTCTCGTTCACATTCTGTCTGGAAAACTCCTCATGCAGAGCTGAATCTCTCTGAGGAACCAAACGCTTCACCTGCAGGAAACACACACACACACACACACACACACACACACACACACACACACACACACACACACACACACACACACACACACACAAAGACACACGTTTACTCACACAAACACACACAATAATACCCACTCAATCAATCACACAGACAATCACACACACACACACACACACACACACACACACACGCTCACCTTCTCCCACTTCTGGTTGAGGTCAGCAGGGGTGATGCTGCAGTAGATGTTGGAGAGTTTGCTGCTGATGCCGTAACTCTGACAGATCTTCTGCACCTCATTATAGATGCTCATGATGGCCTGACGCTCGCTGTCCGCCTCCGGGAGAGTCACTTTAAACTGATCATGAGCCGACAGCAGATTCTGCACACACACACACACGCACACACACACACACACACAAACACCGTACGAAAGCTCCTTTTAAAATGGAAAAGATGGACTTCCGGTATAGCAATGAAGGAGTAAGGTGCGTGGAAGAAGGGCTCCCAATCTACTTTATTAAATTAAACCTGCTAAACGCTAAATATTTCCAGTTACTGTTAATTGATTTGTTTAGAACATTATCGGCCAAAATATGAGTAATTCTAAGCCGAAGCAAGCTCATCCTTCAGCTCCACCGACAACGAGATCTACCACGAGCATCGCTAGCAAGTTAGCAACCATGGCCGCCGCCGCCTCCAGTGCTGAAAAACAGGTCACGTCAGAAACTTTTGAATCCGTATCCATAGACCTGTTGATTTCTGAATTAACTAAACAGCGTGTTAGTATCAGGGAAGATTTCTCTGCCTTGATTCGGGAATCTATCGGGCCTTTACAAAGCTCCGTGAATGCGTTAAGAGAATCGGTTGAAGGATTTCAGAGCCGCCTGACTGCGACGGAGTGCCTAGCTGGGGAGAATTTTGAGAGGCTGACAGCAGCTGAAAATGCTATTAAAACTTTACAAACTCAGAACACATCTCTGCTTGATCGCATTGAGGATTTGGAAAACAGATCTCGAAGAGCTAACTTGAGGATCGTGAACATTCCGGAAGGTAGCGAAAACGGCAAAGACCCCGTTACTTTCGTTTCTGAGATGTTACTTGAGATGACGGGCACGGAGGTCTTCGACAACCCACCAACACTTGACAGAGCGCACCGTTCACCCGGCCAAAAACCAGCGGACGGCCGTAAACCACGTCCATTTTTGGTGTGTTTTCATCGATTTCAGGAAAAAGAGCGGTTGCTGCGCTGGGCAAAACGACACGAAATGAAATACAAGGGGAACATCATCAGAATCTACCAAGATCTCAGCGCTACCCTGTCAAAGAAACGCTCCTCTTACAACGGCATCAAGCAATCCCAGATAGCAGGCAGTAATCGGCCCGAGCTCGGCTGCCCTCCGGCGCCTCCGGCTCCGACTCGGCATCGGCGAGTGTTATCCGGGCCGAGTGCGGGCCGCAGCTCGCTCGCGCACATGCGGTTGTGATGCGGCTGTAAAGCACTGGCCCGATTCCGGTCAACCATATCCGGCCCGAGTCTGTCTGTAGAGTCCTGGCCGCTTCTGGCAAGGACTCGGCTGATGGCAACTGATTAAGTTCTTATTTTATCTAGTAATCTGTTAGCTCCACGTTTAATGATAATTTGAGAAAATATTCATGGTACGATAGCAAAAAAAAAAAAAAAAAAAAAAAGAATAGAGTGGATGGTCGCAATGTTTAGACGCAAACAAAACAATATTATTTATAAATAGATTATACATGTCATCTAGAGAAAAACTATGTAAAATTTGCTTATTTTTGAGATAGCACGCTCCTGTGCTGACTGTTTTTTTTAAGCAGAAGTTGGTTTCATAATAAACACATGCGTTACTAAATTCCTGATCCAAACTCCAATCCAGACGGTGGCGGTAATGCTCCAAAAAGCTGATTGTCAACCACCATGGCACGAAGATCACAAGAAGAAAAGGTTTGGTTTTTAAAAAATCTCACGTGGAGTCCGGTCAGAAAGGTAAGCTTTTTACTGCTTGTGTTCTGTATAATTAGCGAATTTAGAGCTTAAAACATTTCCACGGTGTTTGGTTGTAACAGCGTTTAGTACTTTAAAACAGTTTGATACGAAATGTAACTTGCTTTAAGAAACACGACTGGAGCTAATGTATGCTAACGCTAACAGTTACAAACACGTCTGAAAGTTCCTTTTCCTTTTACACAATGTTAGATTGTAACGTGTGTAGTAACTGAAAACTATTTTAATTATTTTAAAGAAACATGAAACGAATTTGTGTGTATGCTTACTTTGCGTTAAAGAAAGTTTCTGTAGACGAATCCATTAATTAACATGGCAAAACGTGTTTTTTCCTGATTTAACATTATAAAGTACCGTGGATGTTGAAAAAAATCATTGTACAGGCGTATACTTATCCAAAAGTATTAATTCTGTGATTATGTGTAAATAAAAACTAATCGTTTTGGATTAATAAAATATTGTTT
>NC_141032.1:51472500-51485000 GCF_052040795.2 Danio rerio | reverse complement strand
TTTGACATTTTAGAATGTTTAATTATGTTGGGTTGCCCTCTAGAGGTTGAAACGGATATAAGTTAGATGGGAGATTACTGGGGGTTGGTTAGTGGGGGCCTGCAATTTGTCTCCGTTCTTGAGGCAAATATAGGTAAAGTTCAGTGGGGTTGGGAGAATCACTGCCAAATATGTTTGTTTTTTCTCTTTTCTCCTTTTCTTTTTCCTTTTTTTTTTTTTTTTTTTCTCCTTTTACCTGCTTGTCATGTACTGGAGAGAGGGTCTTACTCTTTACAAAACAAAGGTTGATCAATGAGTGATACAAATAGGACTGGAGGGTCTTCTATCCGGTTTATTAGCTGGAACGTTAAAGGTTTGAACGGACCAAACAAAAGAGCTCGTATATTTGCTCATCTTAAAAAACTGAATACTGAAATAGCATTTCTGCAAGAAACGCATTTACAGCTAGCAGACCATACGAGACTTAGAAAACCCTGGATTGGTCAGATCTTTCATTCCCAGTTCAACAGTAAAGCAAGAGGAACAGCGATTCTAATTCATAAGAAGGTGCAATTTCATGCTTCTAAATTTGTTTCAGACCCCCAAGGACGTTTTGTTATTGTGACGGGTCTTCTGTTTCATACCCCTGTTGCCCTAGTATGTGTTTATGCCCCTAATTGGGATGATGTTAACTTCGTTCACAAAATAATTTCTTCTTTACCCGATTTAAACTCGTATCGTTTGATTTTTGGTGGAGATTTGAACTGTGTTATTAATCCAACACTAGATCGTTCAAATCCAAAAACAACATCCCAGACAAAAATGTCTTGCGCTCTATCATCCTTTATGACTCAAACAGGTTGTGTGGACCCATGGAGATTTTTATTTCCTCAAAAGAAAGAATTTTCTTATTTTTCCCCTGTTCACTCTTCATACTCAAGAATCGACTATTTTTTCTTAGATAAGACATTACTTCCCCATGTGGAAAAGACTCAGTATTCTTCGATTGTAATATCAGATCATGCACCACTGCTTCTTGATTTACGATTTACTCATCACTGTACCCAACGTCCTAATTGGAGATTAAATTCTAACCTATTAGCAGATAAAAATTTTCACAAACATATATCAATGGCCATAGATAACTTTTTACTTACAAATGATTCAGAAGAGACATCACCAATAGTCCTGTGGGAGACACTTAAAGTAGTCATCAGAGGTGAAATTATATCTTACTCTATATCTGTTAATAAATTAAAACATGCTAAACTACAACAACTAATAGAATCAATAGAAAAATTAGATCAACAACTTTCTATATCACCCACTGAAGAACTACTTAAAAAGAGAGTGGAAATCAAAGCAGAATTTGATCAGTTGTCAATCGAAAAAACCCAACAAAACTTGCTTTGGACTAAAGGGAATTTTTATGAACACGGGGAAAAAGCAAGCCGTTTATTATCTCACCAGATAAAAATTCAGTCAGCTTCCAGGTTAATCCCACAAATTCGTAATGCCTCACAACATCTGACAGTTGATCCTAAAGAAATTAATGATACCTTTAAAAAATATTATACCGACTTATACACTTCAGATTTTTTTGGAGATACATCAGGTATGTCATCTTTTTTTAATAACCTGAATATCCAGACAATTAACCCAAATCAAAAAGAAATGCTAGAACAACCAATTGATCTACAAGAAATCTTAGATTCTATTAATGGTATGCAAAACGGCAAAAGCCCTGGCCCTGACGGCTATACAGTGGAATTTTATAAGGCTTTTGCCCCCAAATTAGCTCCACTTCTTCTAAAAATGTTTGAAAATTCTTTAATTAATTCAGAGTTACCAAGGTCTCTTACAGAAGCATTCATTACACTTATTCTGAAGCCAGGAAAAGACCCACTTGACTGCAGCTCCTACAGGCCAATATCACTGCTAAATGTCGATGTTAAAATTCTTGCGAAATTATTGGCCTCCAGAATTGACACCATCATACCAGAAATTGTATCACCAGATCAAACAGGCTTCATAAGGGGTCGTCACTCATTTACTAATTTAAGAAGACTTCTTGGTATTCTGTATTCTCCTGCGTCCGGGGAGGCCCCAGAGGTGGTGGTGTCCCTGGACGCAGAGAAGGCGTTTGATAGAGTGGAGTGGCACTATTTATTTACAGTTTTAAAAAAATTCGGTTTTGGATCAAAATTTATAGCCTGGGTCCAATTGCTATATTCTAATCCCAAAGTATCTGTTATTACAAATAAAATACGTTCCCAATTTTTTCCAATATTTAGAGGAACAAGGCAGGGCTGTCCTTTTAGCCCTCTTCTTTTTGCATTAGCAATCGAACCACTTTCCATTATGCTTAGATCCTCGCAGTCTATCCAGGGAATTGATCGAATGGGGTTGGAACACAGGGTCTCTTTATATGCAGACGACCTGTTGTTATACATTTCACATCCAGTTGAAAACGTCCCAAAGATAGTAAAAAATTTATCTGATTTTGGTAGTTTTTCAGGATATAAACTAAATCTTTCTAAAAGTGAATGCTTTCCAATCAATTCCCTTGCTTTACAAATTAATGTAACATCCCTTCCATTTAGGGTTTCACAATCTGGATTTAAATATTTGGGAGTCCATATTACCCGCAGTTTTTCAGGTTTATATGCAAAAAATTTCTTACCACTATTAAGTAAAATTAAATTGGATCTTCAGAGATGGGACGCACTACAATTATCCTTAGCAGGCAGAGTGAACTGTATAAAAATGAATATCCTACCTCGATTCTTATACTTATTTCAATCCCTTCCAATTTTTCTCCCAAAAGCTTTTTTCCATAAAATAAATACACCTATCCTATCATTCTTATGGAATGGGAAGAATCCCAGAACCAGTAAGGAGCTTCTTGAAAGACATAGATCCCAGGGAGGTTTAGCACTTCCTAATTTTATTAGTTACTACTGGGCCGCTAACCTCCAAAAAATTGTTAGTTGGTATAATACCCCAGAGGTTGATTGGTGTAAAGCTGAAGCAAATACTTGTATTTCTACATCACTTTCTTCATTAATAACAATGAAGTTACCATTTTCTCCGTCTAATTATTCCTCAAGCCCCGTTGTATGCTCTACACTCAAGATATGGTCCCAGTTTAGACAGAAGCATAAACTGACTGATTTTTCTATGCTAAACCCTTTATGTAATAACCACTTGTTTCCTCCCGGTAAGCTAGATTTCACATATGTTCAATGGCAGAAGGCAGGCCTGGCTAGATGTTGTGACTTCTATATAGACAACACCTTCGCTAATTTTAGTGACCTCTCCAAAAAATTTCAATTGGCACATTCCAATCTATTTCGTTATTTCCAGGTCCGACACTTTGTCCAAGCTCAGAGCTCAACTTTTCCTGATTTACCACCAGCCTCAATGCTGGATAAAATTCTACAATCTCCTACTGCTCTTAAAGGTCAAATTGCAGCATTATACATGATTATCATGTCTCCAAATGATGCTTTAATTGACCGAATTAGAGGAAAGTGGGCAAACGACATTGGAACTGAAATACCTGATAATATATGGGAAGAGGCTCTGAGTAGAGTAAATGGATCCACTTCCTGCGCACGCCTCAATCTCATACAATTTAAAATTATTCATCGAGCCTACTACACAAAATGTAGACTCTCAAAAATATATCCTTCTATTGATGAGGTGTGTGATCGTTGTAGAAGTGAAAAGGCAGACTTTTTCCATATGTTCTGGGCTTGTCAAAAGTTGAGTGACTATTGGACACAAATATTTAAAACATTAAATGACGCCTTTAATTTAGAGATAAAACCTAGTGTTGAGCTAGCTATCTTTGGGGTACCAGAACACAATATATTGTTGACAAACAAGGAAAAAAATGTATTCGCCTTCGCTACTTTGTTAGCAAGGAGAAGAATACTACTTGAGTGGAAATCAGCAGCTTCACCTAAAGCTTCAATGTGGATGTGTGATCTGATTTTATATTTGAAATTAGAGAAAATTAAGTATTTAATGAAGGGATCAGTCCAAAAATTTTATGAGACATGGCAACCTATGATTACATGTTTTGGGAAAAGGAAGACTCTCTCCTTTAACTGATTTATATAAATAAATCTGTGCAAACAGGTTTAACTGTGATCACCAATATGGTTTAGTTTGATATGTATGTAAAGGACCACTATAAATGTAACAGAATATTGATTTGTATTAACATGTACTGTAGGTAATTATTTATTTGATTTATTTTTTTTTTTTAAGTTTATTTATTTATTTTTATTAATTTACTATTATTATTATTATATATATATAATTTTTTATTTTTATTTTATTTTTTATTTATTTAATTATTTACTATTATTAACAATATTTTCAATTTTGCTATACTTTTATTTATTCCTGTTGTAATTGTATTTTAATTTTATTTGTTTGCTAATTTATTTCGGCGGCAGTGTTCAAAAATGGGGGGAAAGTTACAACTTTAAATGTACAAAATGTTTTGTTAAAGCTTGAGAAAATCATCACAAATAAATGTTTAAAAAAAAATAAAATGGAAAAGATATGTTTAAGGCATGTAGCTAGGACAGTGTGAGATGCCGTGTGTTTACCTGGACCTCGTCGATGGAGTGAACCATGAACATGTCCTGCAGATCCTCCATGGCTCCATCCATCCAGTTATTGAACGGAGCAGATCTTTTAGCAAACTCAAGAAACAGCTGATCGATCGTCTCCAGGAGCTTCTCTGTCCTCTAAAACACACACGCACACACACACATATTAGTTAAAACCTTATTCCTGAATCCAGCACCAGATCATTTGACCTCCAGTGTGTCTACATAACCTCTACAATCTATAAGCTAAAGTGTAGTACATAACATTGTGCGGTTTATGTTGTAGACGTGTGTCAAGTGTTTCATTCAGTTGATCACAATTGCTGTCTACAGATATCAAAATGTGAAATGGGAAAACACTGATTTACAGAACAGGATAGACTTCTCTGAATTATTTATAAATACATAGATGTCTACCACAAGTATGCCCTTTTTTTTTACATTTGATCTCTTTCAAAAATGAATAAATAAATACATATAAAATTATATATCATTTATAATATGTTATTATATTTGTTTATTCATGCATTTATTGATTTATTTATTTTTTAAAATATATTATTATTAACGCACACACACAGGCACACAATTATACACATGCAGACAATCACACGCATACATGTGCACACACACACACATTGTTATTGTGATTAGGTGTATATTATAATAACCAACTAACTAAAGGGATGAATAAATGAATAAATAAATTAATAAGTTAATTAATTAATAATTGAATATATAAATAAAAAATAAACGAATAAATAAATGATTAAATAAATAAGTTAATTAATTAATAATTGAATATATAAATAAATAAATAAATAAATAAATAAATAAATAAATAAATAAACGAATAAATAAATGATTAAATAAATAAGTTAATTAATTAATAACTGAAAAAATAAATAAATAAATGAATGAATAAATAAATAAATTAATTAATAATTGAATAAATAAATAAATGAATAAATAAATAAATGAATAAATAAATAAATAAGTTAATTAATTAATAATTGAATAAATAAATAAATTAATTAATTAATTAATAAATGAATGAATACAAAAATGAATGTATAAATAAATGAATAAATAAATAATTGAATAAATAAATAAATAAATAAATTAATTAATTAATAATTGAATAAATGAATAAATAATTGAATAAATAAATAAGTAATTGAATAAATAAATAAATGATTAAATAAATAAATAAAGTAAGTGATGTGAGACTGACCTCCAGAGCTTCTCTGCGTTTCTGGGTCAGAGTTCCCAGCTGATCCCACTGGTCACAGATGGACTGACAGCGTTCATTAATGACTGCAGCAGCATGATAATCCAGCTCACTGCCAACACACACACACACGCACGCACGCACGCACGCACACACGCACGCACACACGCACGCACGCACGCACACACAATGGATAGAGGAGGTCAATAGTAGCTATGTCCAATAGATTAGACTGTATATTGGTTTACATGTGTTTTCTCTAATATTTACAGTATTTTATTACTTTTTTTTTTTTTTTTTTTTACAGTATTTCAGTTTTCAGCCACACTTTGAAAAATTTCATGAATCCAATAAAAATGTAATCAAAGCTTTTCTTATTCTGGATCCAATTCTTTGCAAAAAGGCAAATTTGACAGCTCAAATAGAAAGACAACAAATGAGTTCTGTATGTTGTATTCTGTTGTCCATTGTGTATTGATTAATTGAAAGAGCTCATATACTTGTTTGCAAGTTGTGTTGTTTGAAGGTAAAATTAACTTTTGTTGCATATTTTAAATGTTTTGACATGGTATGTGCATTTTGTTAGCAAAACGTGTCATTTTGACCATGAGCGCCGCTGTTTGGGCCTGTGTGTTTACTGTGTTGAAAATGTGGAGTTTCAGTTGACGGCTGCATCAAAGCAATCAAGAAAAACTGTATTAACATATTCTTATTAAATGACAACTTATTTACATTATGGGATGTTTTTTTATAAGTTGTTTACATTTTAAGAGTCTTTATAAAAAAAGAAGTTCCACACATACTGTTTGCTACAGAGTCCAAAAACTCTGAAGCTCAATATCAGGTGAAGTTTTTTTTCCCTCTCCGCTGTCGCCACTGCCTCGCATGGTTCAGGATTGGTAGAGCTACGCATCGATGAATTTGCTCTTCAGTGTTTGAACTCTCAGTAATGATTAAATCACACTGAACTGAGCTAAACTGAACTGAACTGAACTTAAACACTAAAACCTGAACCACACTGTTCCAGTTACTATGACCATTTATGTGAAGCTGCTTTGACACAATCTACATTGTAAAAGCGCTATACAAACAAAGCTGAATTGAATTGAATTGAATATCTCAAAATCATTCAGAACCTTATAATTCAAAGGTGACGATTTGCAAGACCTGTCTTCTGCTCTGCTGGGATAGTGATAATGAAAATAAAGTGGAACCTAGTTTCTTTAACCAGGTCAAGGCAAACGAGAAAAACTGTATTACTTTTGTTTGTTTTTTTACAGTATTTCAGTTTTTAGCCACAGTTTGACAAATGTCATGAGTTCAACATTAATGTAATCAAAGCTTTTCTTATTCTGGATCCAATTCTTTGCAAAAAGGCAAATTTGACAGCCCAAATAGAAAGACAACAAACGGCATTTCAATAGGCTACAATGGCAAGCAATGGCTCTGTATGTTGTATTCTGTTGTGCATTGTGTATTGATTAATTGAAAGAGCTCATATACTTGTTTGCTTGAAGGTAAAACTAGCTTTTGTTGCATATTGTAAATGTTTTGACATGGCATGTGCCTTTAACAAGCAAATGTGTCATTTTGACCATGAGCGCCGCTGTTTGGGCCTGTGTTAACTGTGTTGAAAATGTGGAGGTTCAGTTGACAACTGCATCAAAGCAATCAAGAAAAACTGTAAACCTCATGTGAAAAACAACTGATCATTTAGTCTTCAACTATAAATCCAAAGTCAACTCAATTGCAAGCATGACTACAGAGGATCTATCTGAAAGTCTGTCAGGAACTGTCTGGACTGTGTGTAAATGCCCTTTGGACACAATAAAGATGCATAAAACTGTCCTGTGATCAGCCGCTGGTGCACCTGTGCTGACGGAGGTGTTGACAGCAGGCCTGATGGGAACTTTCACATGCCCATGTCACTTTGACACACCGGCATCAACAACTGAACGCAGACACTACAAATAGAGCGGTGAATATAAATACATATATATGCATAGGAGACGTGTGTGTTTGTGCGTACAGCATTGGCTCATTGTCTCAGGAGGAATCTGACAGCTGCTCCCAACCACATTTAGCACAATAGAAACCAAACACTGAAGCCAGACGGGAACACGCTTAAACAATACAACCGCTTTAAACCATTACCATCCAAAACATGAGCAGGAAGACATGGCATACTGGAAGTGTGGTCAGAGTTACCCCTATAGGACAAGACAACGAACGAGTAGACATTAGTGTTAACCATCACTGGCATTTACCATGGCATGCTTACATCAGTTAGAATCTATACTTAAAGGGCTTCAGATTTAAGGGTACATAGGGGCCTTTTATTAATCTACACTTAAAGGGCCTCTTAAACAGATGTAAAAGAAAAAGTCTTTTGTGTCTTCATAATGTGTCTGTGAAGTTTCAGATCAAAATACCCATAGGATCATATTAGTTCTTTTCAACTACAGAATCAATTAATGAAACAGATCAATTACTATTGCTGTTGTGTTACCATAGCAACTGTAGAATCACTACAACAGATCAATTACTATAGTTCTTGAGTTACCATAGCAAATACATAATCCAGACAACAGATGAATTACTGTAGTTCTTGTTTTACCATAGCAACTGCAGAATCACCACAACAGATCAATTACTGTAGTTCTTGTGTTACCATAGCAACTATAAAATCACCACAACAGATCAATTACTATAGTACTTTTGTTACCATAGCAACCATAAAATCACCACAACAGATCAATAGCTAAAGTTCTTGGGTTACCATAGCAAATTAAGATCATCTAATACATACCCTGTCGAAAATGTCAATTTTTGGGAATGTAGCTGTTTTTGCGCCTTTAAATGTAAATGAACTGGAGAAAGATAATTAGGGTCAAATGTCAGGATAAATAATACCTGCCAACACCCTCTTTTTTCTGGGAGTCTCCCATATTTTACACCCATCTTCCACCACCCTCCCGTTTAGTTAGTTCTCCCGAAAATACGATACCACAAGCCCAATATATTTTAAATATTATCGTTATTGGTCAAGTATGATATTAGGTTGATATTGTTTAGCCGATAAATCATATACAAAAGCTGTGAGACTATTTTGTGACAACAGCATGGTATGCTGTTGACGGTATGGCAAGCAGACGTTTGCATGAAAAGGGAAAAAGGAAGTGGTCATACTTGAGTTCCTGTGCAATGGCGGCGATCTGCTCCACTCGGTCCTGATGTGCAGCCAGATCGCTCTCAAACGCCTCGTGTTT
Source organism: Danio rerio (assembly GCF_052040795.2). Taxonomy (NCBI): domain Eukaryota; kingdom Metazoa; phylum Chordata; class Actinopteri; order Cypriniformes; family Danionidae; genus Danio; species Danio rerio. Next base: position 51,475,893 of record NC_141032.1, on the reverse strand, counting down.
CCGTAACAGAGCCCTCACGTCTGTCAGCGACCCGCTCTCATAATCCTTCAGAGTCAACAGCTGATCCTTTCCTGCAACACACACACACACACACACACACACACACACACACACACACACACACACACACACACACACACACACACACACACACACACACACACACACACACACACACACACAAATTGTAGCATAATATACTCAATAGTTGTTGAAAACTACAGCTATTTGTTTATTTGACTATAGTGGTTGTCACCATAGCAACTGTAGAATCACCACAACAGATTATTTACTATAGTTGTTGTGTTACCATAGCAACTGTAGAATCACCACAACAGATTAATTACTATAGTTGTTGTGTTACCATAGCAACTGTAGAATCATTACAACAGATCAATTACTATAGTTTTTGTGTTACCATAGCAACTGTAGAATCACCACAACAGATTAATTACTATAGTTGTTGTGTTACCATAGCAACTGTAGAATCACCACAACAGATTAATTACTATAGTTGTTGTGTTACCATAGCAACTGTAGAATCACCACAACAGATTAATTACTATAGTTGTTGTGTTACCATAGCAACTGTAGAATCACCACAACAGATTAATTACTATAGTTGTTGTGTTACCATAGCAACTGTAGAATCACCACAACAGATTAATTACTATAGTTGTTGTGTTACCATAGCAACTGTAGAATCGCCACAACAGATCAATTACTATAGTTTTTGTGTTACCATGACAACTATGGAATCACCATAGAAGATCAATCAGGCTTGCTGCAGTCTATAATGTGCCGTTTTCTCAGTGTGTAACACATATTTACAGGTACATTCGCAATTTGTAAATGTTAGAAAGTCAAGTCTGAGCTAAACTTTAGGACTCAATAACATTCAGTAACATACTCCTGATAACTGCACTGCTCTGCTGCTTCATTATCATGGCCTGTTAGTTTATAAATTATATATATTGTTTGTACAGTACCCTTGAGTTTTATAAACGACGCTTTAAACTAATGTATTACTGTTGCAATGGACACACAGAGATATATGCATGGAATCTGCGCTGTGTGTGTGTGCAGTGCTGTATGTCTCTCACCCTGCGCCCAGCTCTCGTGTGTGGAGACTTTCTGCTGGAACTTCTCAGCCAGATGTTCAACACGCTCCAGACGTCTGATCTCACTGAGCAGCCACTCCTCATAGCCCTTCTCTGCCTGCTCTAGACCCTGCCACGCGGCGGTGATGTCCTGCACACACCAAACACACACACACACACACACACACACATTAATGCATATATATGTGTGTGTGTGTGTGTGTGTGTGTGTGTGTGTGCAAATATGCATGTATGTGTGTGTATGTATGTATGTATGTATGTGTGTGTGTGCATATATGTGTATGTTTGCATGCATTTATTTGTGTGTTTGCATGTGTAAATATGCATTTGTGTGTGTGTGCGCCAGCGTGTGTATGTATATATATTTGTGTGTCAAATCAAATCACGTGTCAAATCACGGCGTCCATGCTCAACGCCATCTTATGTGTGTGAGCGTGTGTATGTGTGTGTGTGTGTGTGTATGTATATATGTGTTTGTGTGTGTGTGTATGTATACATGTGTGTGTGTGTGTGTGTGTGTATGCATATATATGTGTGTGTGTGTGTGTGTGTGTGTGTGTGTGTATGTATATATGTTTGTGTATGCATATGCATATGTGTGTGTGTGTATGCATATATGTGTGTGTGTGTATGTATATGTGTGTGTGTGTATGCATATGTGTATTTGTATGTGTGTGTGTGTATGCATATATCTGTGTGTATGTGTGTGTGTGTGTGTGTGTGTGTGTGTGTGTGTGTGTGTGTGTGTGTATGTGTGTGTGTGTGTATGGGTGTATGCATATGTGTATTTGTATGTGTGTGTGTGTGTGTGTATGCATATATCTGTGTGTATGTGTGTGTGTGTGTATGTGTGTGTGTGTGTGTGTGTGTATGCAAATGTATATATATATACATACATACATACATACATACATACATACATACATACATATATATATATATATATATATATATATATATATATATGCGTGTGTGTATGCATATATCTGTGTGTGTGCGTGTGTGTATGCATATATCTGTGTGTGCGTGTGTGTGTATGTATATATGTGCGTGTGAGTGTGTGACTCACAGACACCATCTTCCCCTCTGAGGGCATGAACGCGGGTCTGTTGCTGATGCGCAGTTTGGTCTGCAGTGTGTTGAAGCTGATCTCCAGCTGGCATTTCTCCTGCACTTTGGGAGGTTTGTGTACGCGTCGGTAGTCTCTGTAGTCCTCCAGTTTGCGTCTGGTGGAGGCCATGGTGTTTTCTGCCGCTCGCTTCTCCAGCCACGGCGTGGTGCGGCGGATCCACTCCAGCAGCTGTTTCAGAGTGTTTAGAGGATCAATAAAAACAGCAATAATCTGAAACACTATACTTATAAATATCATAAATTTATAAACATTATCAATAAGAAGTGCTATTTTATATTTAAATGCATGTGCAAATGTAGTTTATTCCTGTGATGTAAAGCTGAATAATCAGCATCATTCCAGTGACACACACACTCATACACTACGCCAGTGTAGTTGATCAGTTCCCCTATAGCGCATGTGTTTGGACTGTGGGGGAAACCGGAGCACCCGGAGGAAACCCACACACACACGGGGAGAACATGCAAACTCCACACAGAAACAACAACTGACCCAGCCGGGACTCAAACCAGTAACCTACTTGCTGTGAGGCCACAGTGCTAACCACTGAGCCACCGTGCCGTGTGTGTGTCGTACCTCACTGGCCAGTCTCTCATACTCCTCCATCAGTTTCTCATTTTCCTGATTCACTCCAAGTACTTTACAGATCCTGTTCGCTGCTGTTTCTGCCTAGAAACACACACACACACACATCATCATCATCATATGTACACTGAATTACCCATGATGCATCTGTTGTGCACTGTTCCCCTCTGCAGTACCTGTTCTGCCCCAGCGAATGCGTGATAAAAGCAGGACACATACGTCATGATGGCTCGCTCATCAGGCTTCGGGGTGTTGATGATGTCTGAACACACACACACATAAAAACACAGAGAGAGAAAGAGAGTAGGTAGTGCTGTCACCTCACAGTAAGAAGGTCGCTGGTTCAAGCCTCAGCTCAGTTGGTGTTTCTGTGTGGAGTTTGCATGTTCTCCTTGCATTCGTGTGGGTTTCCTCCGGGTGCTCCGGTTTCCCTCACAGTTCCAACACATGTGGTACAGGTGAATTGGGTAGGCTAAATTCTCCGTAGTGTATAAGTGTGAACGAGTATGTGTGGATGTTTCCCAGAGATGGGTTGCAGCTAGAAGGGCATCCGCT